>NC_137435.1:14760000-15002500 GCF_964374335.1 Astatotilapia calliptera
TTTACAGCCCTATGTCCCTAGGAGGTCCCTGAGATCATGTGATCAGTGCCTACTTGTTATTCAGCATACAAGGCTGAGAACCAAGGGAGATAGAGCTATTGCCACTGTAGCCCCCAGACTGTGGAACTCTCTTCGTCTGAGTTTAAGATCTGTGGACTCATTTAAAAACAACTAAAAACGCATCTTTTTAGAATTGCATTTTGTTAACTTTTGTCTATTTCTGTTTTATACTCTGTCATCCCGTTGTGGTGCACTTTGTGATCGTTTTATCTAGAAAGGTGCTTTAAAAATAACATTTTACTTTACTTACTTTAATTTACTTCTACCACGATGGGTCATCTGAGTCTAATCACCCAATTCAATTAATTTCAATAAACTTCAATTCAGTTCAATTTTATTTACTGTATTTTCCGCACTATAAGGCGCACTTAAAATCCTTTAATTTTTTTCAAAAATTGACAGTGCGCCTTATAATCCGGTGCGCCTTATGTATGAATTCTGGTTGTGCTTACTGATCTCGAACTGATTTTTTGTGGTACATGGCGCTCAAAAATATGTCAAAAAATGTTTTAGTACGACTTTGGTAAGCTACGAACCACACCGCTTGATGGATTGTCGGAGCATTACGTCTACCGTAGTCAAGAGCCTCGCGGAGTAATCTGGGTCCAAAACTCCATCCACTTCAGGCCCAAAGTCAAACGTACACTGCAGTATCACTGAGAGTTAAAAACTCTAAATTCTTTCATCTTTGATAAAATGATGAACGTTGCTGCTTTGCCAGGTGTAACAATTGAGTTTAACATCCAGGCATCAATGAAAACAGAATTTATTAAATTTCAGTTAGAAGTTAGCTCGCTAGCTTCAACCTAAACATGATATACTATGTTCTGACTGAGAGATTAGAAGGTACAGCTCTGCTATCACTTCCAACATAAATGAAGACAGAAAACTAAACAGCAATGACATTTGTAGGGTTACTGAAGTTGGACTAGCTGGTATATAATGATGTGCTATGTGATCGCTTGCGACACAGCTATGTTAGCATAACATAAACACAGTGAAGCTGGAGGATGAATGCTAGCTTTTTTTCCACTCGATAAAAGTTAATGTGAGTGTTCCAGATGGTGAGGGACAAATGCAATCGCATGGCAGGATGCTGTAAACGGACCAAACTTCAGTCACGAGAACAACTGTGATAATCCATCCACAATATGAGGTTAGTCATTAATATACTGCAAAAACATGGGAATACAGCAGCTGCGAGAGAATTCAAATCAATGGTACAGAAGTGGAGGAAGCAATAAGAATGAGTCAAGTAAAATTTGATTGAGCTGACTGTTTTGTTTTGCTTAATGCGCCTTATAATCCGTGCACGTTATGTATGAAAACAGACCCGTTCATCGACAGTGCACCTTATGGTCCGAAAAATACGTTTTACAGTACCAAATCATAACAACACCTCAAGGTAGACCCTACAATAATACATGTTCAGTTCTTCCAAATGATCTCTGCCTGTTAAAATAGTTAGATCTGCCTGTAATTGCACTGAACCTCAAACAAATTCTATGAATCTAATTGAATAAAGCTTTTTCCTATTCTTTCTGTCATTCTGAATTTAGCTGTAGGTCCTCCATTAATAGTAGCTCTATAGGCAGCTGGAAAATTTTTAAATGGGCATTTTCTAAGTAAAAATGAGAACAGCCACTGGAAGAGTAAAACAGAAAAGTCATTAAAGTTCCTTCTGCCAGCCATCATTATTTAAACTGTGTAAACATCCAACTGAAGCTCCCTAAATGTTGTGTGAAAATAAAATGTAAATAGATTGACACTGTATACAGGTATGCAAATAATTACTCACATCCATTTCTTTCTGCAGCATATTTAATGTTTTGCAGTGTACTGTAATTTTGTACATAAAGTATTTACAATATTAAGTGGCTCAATATCTATTATTGAAATATACATATATTTCAAAGGCAGCATGATGGCATGGTGGTTAGCACTGTTTGACACCAATGTCTGGCTGGGACCTTTCTGTGTGGAGTTCGCATGTTCTCCCCGTGTTTACATGGGTTCTGTCCACGTACTTTGGCTTCTGCCCACAGTCCAAAGACCACATGCAGCCACGTGCCTATGTGTTAGCCTTCCAAAAGACTGGCAGTCTGTCCAGGGTGTACCCCTCCTCTTGCCCCATTGGCATAATTTTGTGCTGAACATTGGGGAGGTCAAGATCTCTGTCTGAATAAATAAATAAATAAATAAATTCCCAGATGATTCAACATGCAACTATTTTGCTGGTGATACCTGAAATGAGTAAAGAAAATCAACAGCCTATTTATGCAAAACGATACATAACTTTATTGGGGGGGGGGGGTTACATTGGTTGGGTCCGATTATTGGGGGGGGGTCGTAACCCCCTAACCCACCTGGAAATTATCCCCCTGGCTTGCCCTATGATGGCTGGGATAAGCTCCAGCGCCCATACAACTTGCATTTAGAAACATAAAACTGGTGTTTTAAAATTGAGGAATTATATATTTTTTTACTTAATACTTTTTCCTATAACATGTTTCTTGGTATTTTTTTCTGGCTTAAGAATTATTATGTAACACTTGGGTGCAAAAGTACAAATTAATAAACCAAAAGCTGAAGACAAAATTGCAAATATTTCTACAGCTACAGTGAACTTTCCAGGAGAGCTGATGTATGCTGGGATGAAGGTAATCCACACAGCACAGAATATCAGCAGGCTGAATGTGATCAATTTGGCTTCATTGAAATTATCAGGAAGTTTTCTTGCCATAAATGCCAGGATCAAACAAATGATTGCAAGGATCCCTATGTATCCCAACACTGCATAAAAAGCAAACTCAGAGCCTGTGTTACATTCCAGAGCAATCATTCTATTGCTGTATGTAAACAACTTATGTGGGTAAGGTGGGCTTAAAGTCAGCCACAACACACATATTACTATTTGAATCAAAGTGCAGGAGCAAACAATAATTCTTTGTTGTGCGTGACCAAACTTTCCAGTAATTTTATTGCCAGGAAATGTGGCTTTGAAGGCTGTGACAACAACAATGGTTTTTCCCAAGACACAGGAAATGCAAAGAGCAAATGTCACACCAAAAGCGGTGTGGCGCAGCATGCATGTCCAGACTGTTGGTTGACCAAGAAAAGTGAGAGGACAGAGAAAACACAGAAAAAGAGAAAACAATAAGAAAGAGCTCAGCTCAAAGTTGCTGGCTTTTATCACAGGAGTTTCTCTGTAGTTGATAAAAACCACCATTGTCGCCAAGGAGAGAGAGGCCCCTAACAGGGATACAAGTGTTAGAGCTATTCCCATAGGCTCATGATATTTCAGGAACTCAATTGTTCTAGGAATGCAATCATCTTTTCTCTCATTGGACCAGTATTCCTTTGGACAAGGTGTGCAGTCTGCTGCACCTGTTGAGAATAAACAGAAAGGCTGTGTTGTGTATCTAGATGTGCATATATTTTTTTAAACCTGAAACATAAACAAACACTGAGTACATCACACTATGTCTTTTGTTTCCTTCTTTTTGGCAGGATGAGTGGGACTGGGGGGCGGTATAGTATACCTGTTGAGTTGGCTATAGTTCCCTCAGCACAGGGAACACAGTCAAAACAACATATAGGTTTTCCCTTAATTTGAGCTTTCCTGGTTCCTGCTGGACAACCATTAGAACACACCGATGTGGGGACCTGTGGCAAAAGACATGTCACATTAACATTCAGGAGAACATACAGTTGTCAAATTCAATACTGCAATGGAAAATTACAGTATAATTACCATTTTTCCTGTCCTCCACACTACTTTCTCCTCTTCAATGCTGAGCTTGTAATCACCATTTGCAGCAGATGTAAAATTACCAAGTGTCACATGTTGCACTTTTCCATTTGTCAACTGCCAGTTAATAATTTCATAAGAAGCAGGAGGATCGCCATTCTCATCAAAAAACACCTTATCTCCAAACTGATTTATGAAATTCACTTTTTGCAAGCTATTACTGACCTGAAAAAACAGAGTGATTATTCATTAGATTTTTATAAGTTTATAAATGACTAATTATTATTATTATTATTATTAATTATTATTATAATTTATCTAATAATTCAGAAAAATTTCAGTTGATTATTTCTCACCTCCTTGGGCTGAATTTCTGAAAGATTCAAACATGGATTTACTGTTTTTGCTCCAACTGGTTGGCAAAATACCAGCTGATGCAGAGCATGTGCAATAGCATAAACTGCTTTATAGACATTATAGGTCACTCTGAGCTCTGTGACATTGAAGAAATCATGCTCGGAATTCATTAATGTTTCATTGCCTGTACATCTTTTGGTTGTGTCCTCAGTATCTGCATGTACCCCTGGCAAAACAGGTGTGCAGCCCACCATTATCTGCCAGAACTCCTTCACAAAAGGTGCATGTGGATCTTTATAAGGACTATTACTTGTAAGAAAGTGTTTAAGTTTAGGAATAGCCATCTTCTGCATTACAAATCCCAGGGCGCCACCAAAAGCTGTGTATATTTCAGGTGTGGAGGGCTGAGGTGCTGTTATCCAAGCCTCACTACCAAGCCACTGGATCCCTGTAATGTTTTGTTTTACTACTTCCTTCATCAAAGGAGAAAAGTCACCCTCAGGAGCAAAAGCTAGAATTACTTTGACAGTTGACTGTTTAATCATTTCTACAGCGTCTAGAATTTTATCCCTTGTATATGTACGTAGAACTGACCCAACAAAAGCAATGCAAACCCCAAGCTTTTCAACCTCCTGCTTAAAAGCAAGAATTGCATTACGTCCATAATCATTATCTGACTGTATGGCTCCAATCCACTGCCATCCAAAATGTTTGACCAGTGCAGCCAATGCCTTTGCCTGGAAGTAGTCGCTGGGGATTGTTCTAAAAAATGTAGGATATTTAGTTCTGTCACTCAGACAAGCACACGTTGAGAAGTAACTTATCTGTAGTGGAAGAAAAAAGCAACACCAACAAAATGTGATGAAAATATTCTAAGAAATTGCCTAATAAAGCATAACAAAGCCTTAACATCGCTTAATAAACAACTTTATCTCTTACTATTGGCACTTGAAATGGTCCAAGAGTTCCAGCGACAGCTAAGGACTGAGATGATCCTGCCTCTGCTATGACTGAAGATATTGTTGGAGAACAAGCAGTAGCTTTTATCCCCTGTGGTCTGCTAGCTAGTGTTAGTGCAGCACGTAAAGTGTTAGTAGGAGATGAGCATGAGTTAAGGATCCTATAACCAAGAGATATATTTGGAAGGAAAGCAGGATCATTGTTTATTTCTGCAACAGCAAACATCATCGCCTGTGTCCATCGAAAAGCTCGTAGGTCAAACCTAAAATGTGTCATTACAAAAAATCACAATTATAGAATTGCTGCTGAACAATTCTATGCAACATAACATTAAAGATGCAAGCGTAAAGAAGCATGTATGGAGAAGTCTAATGTATCAAGACTTACACTGCACAATTCACTCCAGGAGGCTCACTCTCAAAAGTATAAGTGCTGCTGACCTCTTTGTTAAAAACTGGAAAAATCCCACCGATCATTATGTCACCCTGCTCAAACAAACTTGGCATGTTAAATTTGCCAAGCAGCTCACAGCCAGAAACTATGCTCAAGTACTGTATGGAAAGAAAAACAAAAACAGTTCTCTGCATGTTTACACTGCACTTCTAAAATCAAATGAGGCTAGAGCTTTTATAATGAGCTGGACAAAGGCAAATATCCCAAGGCAGCAATCTGAGCACAACAAGAAAAGGTGACTGCTCAAAAGAAGGTTCACATATCCAGTGCTGCATGTAACGTAACAGACATGTCCACATGTAATCAATTCCCTACAGATAAAGCAGTTTATTCAACACACTGATAATTCAAAGAGTGTCAAATGCAAATAATGTACTGAATAGTAACTAAGTATCTATTCAATTTTATTCAGTTTCATTTATACAGTGCTAAATCACAACAACAGTCACCTCATGGCACTTTGTATTATAAGGTAGACCCTACAATAATAATTGTAGGGTCTATTGTAGGGATATCTGCAATGTCTTAAACTGAAGCAATTTCCCCACGGGGATTAATAAAGTATACATTATATTACCTGAACATCTCAGATCATCATTTTACATGAAACTGGGATTATCTGAGGTTAAAGTTATTAATAACTGTTTCAATTTTGCAGGTTGTGCTTAACAAAGGATAGACTATGTCTTCACCAATGTTCCCTCTAAGCTGTGCCAGCAGTGCGCAATTGCGCACTGCTGGCATGGTCTCTGCTCACAGAAAATCTGTGTTGCGCACAGAAAAAAATCTAACCTGAATTGAAATTAAAATTAATACTTTAACAATTCTGTTTTGCAGTGTTAGTCAGTGAGTGACTGGCTGCTCCCGTATGGGATTAGAACGATGCCCCCCAATCCCATAGTCCAGCCAATAATGCGATTCACATTCGTATAT
This sequence comes from Astatotilapia calliptera, assembly GCF_964374335.1. Classification (NCBI taxonomy): domain Eukaryota; kingdom Metazoa; phylum Chordata; class Actinopteri; order Cichliformes; family Cichlidae; genus Astatotilapia; species Astatotilapia calliptera. Next base: position 14,766,515 of record NC_137435.1, read on the forward strand.
ACGCAGCTAATCAACGTCGTTGACAGGCTATGACAGCGCCCTTACGTGCCGACACCAGTGTTTTAGCTAGCAAACTGTCGTGGCTGATGTGGAGTGAAGCCACGTTAATGACAACGTGTACAACCATTGGAGATGTGAGCAGGACAGACGGAACAATTGACGGAAAAAGTGTGGACTTTGTACCAGTTTTTAAATTGTGTTGATAGGCCACGTAAAACCAGAGTTGTGATAAAAATATATGCAATGTTTGGTTTTCTTCCTGAATACTATCATTGTTTATATTTACTGCGGGAAGAAATGGTAAAAACGGCGTTTTATAAGGAAAACGCTCAAAAGCACTCTCTGCCTGTGAGCAAAGACAAAACTAAAAACCCCACCCATTCCTATTCGTCGAAAAAAGTACCATGTCGACCAATCAAAAAATGATATGGCAACATGGCATTTAGTTGTTTAGGAAGGGGGGAAGTTTTAGGAGTGACGGCGGTGTTTTGAGATGTGAGAGATTTTCGACGTTTAGCGTAAATCTTGTGTAGTTAGTGTGTAGTGTAGTCAATAGTTTTGCTGTGTGTGTCAGAACAATGAGGCCATTGCTGAATGTTACAGGTTTTACAGGAGTGATACATCTCCTGTTGTCAGGCCTGCAGGTATCAGGCTGTTGTTCTCCTTTATCTCATAGTGGACAGAAATTATTTTTTGGAGTGGCACAAATAATTTATGTGGCATCAAATTTAATGCAGAACAGCTGATTGTTCTGTAAACAGTTTGAAATGTTTATTTAAAAAAACGCCTTGGCTGCATTTTTAGGTAAACAGCTGCAAAAAACTTTGTTGTTTGCATAACTCAGTTACTCTTTTAAAGAAGTAACCATATAATTAATTGCCCAGCACTGGTCATTATATACTGTATTTTGCAGACAGAGAGTTACAGGACTCTCTCCCAGACCACAGACTCATACTCACAATACAAGTCAGAGCTTTATTAAAAAAGAAAGAAAGAAAGAAAGAAAGAAAGAAAGAAAGAAAGAAAGAAAGAAAGAAAGAAAGAAAGAAATTTGTGTTTTCAAAATTGGAGTTCAAGTTGTTTTTACTTCCAATAGTGTTAACACACAGGTCATGAACAAGATTTTCTTTTTTAATTTTCATTGTAAGTGGGATAAAGCAGTTAATTAAAAGTAGTCTAACATAAATGTAAATGCTGTAATTTGATTATCTTAATAAACCATGGATGGAGTCGATGCTGGCGTGACCACAGTGCTCTCGTCTAATGTTGCTCACAGTGGTCCAAGGGACCGCTTAGGGAGTTTGTGTGTTCGCTCCGACACATGAAAAATTAGACGGAACATTGGTCTTTACTAAAACAAAGTAAAGTTTTTAGGAATTTAACTATTTTTATTGCTTTGAAAATATAGCCAAATTATTTATATAGCCAAATCTCAACAACAATTCTACTAAATACATACAAAAAGCATGTCACGCCTTCAATATGAAATGCAATTCAAAATCTCACTAAGCAGTGCTAGCTCTATTTGCCTGAAAATGTGAAGGGAGCAGTTAAAATCCCAACCTGATTTAGATGTAGCTAATTTTAGTAACATAGTATAAGACGTCTGTGCTGAGTATGGCCTAGAGTCCCGAGGTCAGAATGGGAGACAATCCCAAGGGTGGTTGAGAATGACCGAACTAAGTTCGTGTGGGACTTCCAGATACAGACAGATAAGATGGTGATGACTAACCAACCGGATGTTGTAGTGGTAGACAAGCAGAAGAAGACGGCCGTAGTGCTAGACATAGCGATACCGAACAACATCCGAGATCTCTGTCCAGAAGAGTTCAGTCCTAGGAACAGCTAAGATACTGTGCAGGACCCTCAAGCTCCCAGGCCTCTGGCAGAGGACCTGAGCTTAAAGGAGAGACTGCCCACAGGGGCGAGAGTGGAATATGTATAATACATATATTATGATACTTCATAACTTCGTAAAGTAATATATATAATATAATTAATTACTTTTCAAGTAACACTAGTACGCCCCAGAGCTGCACAAGGGGGTAATTCTGCCCTGCAATAATGGCATTTTTAAGTAAGATTTGACAAAACAAGTAGAATTTTTAGGCAGTTTATTTGTTTTTAAAGATGATTTAGATATTTTCTTTGCAGGCTGTAAAGTTAAAATACAGAAGAATGTGCCAATAAACAAAGGGTAACAAATAGCTAAAGAAAACAAACCGCTAAACCATCTAAATTATTACATTCTCACTGAAAAAGAACATAATGAAAAAAAAGAAAGAACATTGGAAAAAGCTTCTCTGGTAAATGGTAAATGGCCTGTATTTGTATAGTGCTTTAGTTATTCCCTAAGGACCCCAAAGCGCTTTACACTATATTCAGTCATTCACCCATTCACACACACATTCACACACTCTGTGTGAAAATGTATCAAAGAAGGTTTGAAACATATTACAAATGAAGCTTGTGTCAAATATATGTAGTAGTTAAGTTCGAATTTTATATTCCTTTACTCAACAGCCTCCCGGATAAACAGAAAAGAGGAAAAAAACCTTTAATCTATGTTTTCAGTTTATTCAGCATCTCACAGCTAAAAAAATTAAAACAGACTACACAGATACAGTGAAATTATTTCTATGATTCATACACCAGGACCAAATAAATTACAAATTACATCGTTCTTAGTGGTATTTTTCCCATCAAATGCTTTTTAGAATTTTGTTCTGGCCTAAATATGATTATATAACATTTTGGAACAAAAATGCACACCAACAAACCAAAACTTGATGCCAGAATGGCAAATATTTCCACAGCTACAGTGAATTTCCCTGGAGAGCTGACATATGCAGGGATAAATGTGATCCATACTGCACAGAATATCAGCATACTGAAAGTGATCAGTTTGGCCTCATTAAAGCTATCTGGCAGTTTTCTAGCAAGAAAAGCAAGTATAAAACACAAGATAGCAAGAAGTCCAATATAACCCAGGACAGCCCAGAATCCAACAGCTGAACCCAGAGCACACTCTAAGATGATCTTTTCTTTATAGTAGTCAATGTTCATGTTTGGGAATGGGGGGTTTATTGTTAGCCAAAGTATACATATCATAACCTGAATCAGAGTAAATATCAGAACAGTGAGCCTCTGTTGTACAGGCCCAAACCACTTCATGACATTACTGCTTGGAAGTGTAGCTCTGAAGGCCATTAAAACCACTATTGTTTTCCCCAGAACGCAAGAGATACAGAGAACGAAGGTAATGCCAAATGCTGTGTGTCGTAGCATGCAGGACCACTCGGAGGGACGCCCGATGAACGTCAGAGAACACAGGAAACACAGTTTCAGTGAGAATAACAGCAGGAAGCTCAGCTCAGAGTTGTTTGCTCTTACAACAGGAGTCTCTTTATGAGTCAAAAATATTACTGATATCATTAGTGCTAAAAACACACCAATACAACTAAATGCAGTTAAAAGTGCCCCCATGATCTCTTTGTAGGAAAGGTATTCAGTAGGTTTTGGAAGACACTTGTCTCTGTTTTCATTTGGCCAAAATTCAGGTGGACAGAGCAAACAGTCAGGAGAATCTGTGACAGATGTAAATGACAGAAAATATAAGTATAGTATATCCAAGATATATAATCAATTGAAACATTCGGTGGTTCAAATATTTAAATGTTTTTGATATATATTCATTCAGGACACTAGAACTGATTTTAAATAGGTATCCTTACTCACTTGTCTGATTACTAATTGTTCCCTCGGGGCATTTAAAGCAGTCAAAGCAGCAAACAGGCTTATTCTTGTTTATAGCCTTTCGAGTCCCTGGCAGACATGGTTCTCTGCAGACAGACCTGGGAACCTGATTCGGCAAAATTCAACATGTTAAAACTCAATACTGAAACACAAAATATGTTTTCTTAATAACATTAAAATTTTTCTAAAACTGCTGTGAAGAAAAGATTATTTTTAAATCTATGAAATGTCCATAGTGTTGAGGGAAATTACCTCACTACTGTTTCCTCCCCAAACTATGATGACATCTTCTTTTAGTCTGAATCTTTCCTCCTTTGGAAAAGAGGCATCATATTGACCAATAATACTAATTTCAGCAGAGCCGTCCTCTTTCATCTGCCAGTTTACTAAGTCATAGAGGGCAACTGATTGCCCATATTCATCAAATAAAACCCTGACCCCATTCTTAGTTGTGAAGTTCACATACTTAATGTGTTCGAGCACCTACAGAAAGACAATTAGCACATTTTGTCATATATAAAATCATTAAATAGTCAGAATTTAACAGAAAACAAACAGAAAACAACAATAAATTTAATGATTAGAGACAAAGATCAAATAATTTCGATATATTAGGACTTACCAACTTAGGTTGAACCTCATTTTTGTTCACACAAAGCTTCCCTGTTGTAGGATTTGAGCCATTCTGACATTGCAGTAGAGTGTGTAGGGCATATGCTACTGAATACACCGCTTTATATACATTATTCTCTTCCCTGAAATATGCCACATCTGTGTAATCATTTGAGACTGTTCGCAGGTCCTCTGCACCAGTACACATAGTAGAAGTGTTTGATGGAGAGTAGCTGCAGTCAAAGAATTCCTCCCAGAAAGCTTTAATTAATGCACTCTGTGGCTCATCAGAAGGCTTCAAACCAAGTAAGAATTCTCCAAGACCTGGTATGGATGCCTGAGGGAGCGCAAAGCCCATTGCCCCATGTAAAATGTGCTTTCTGTCAGCAGAAGCCAGGTCTGGTTGCATTATCCATGACTCTGTGCCAATCCACTGCTTTCCAGTTATTTTATAAGTTTCAATTTCTGACAGGAATGATTTGGCATAAGACAAGGACATAAACAAGAGGACCACATTTGATGAGGACTCCAGTAGTGTGTCTAGAATAACACTGAAAAGTTTTTTGCTTGTTTGTGAGTAGGGCAGACTGTATTCAATACATATGCCTTCTTTCTTTGCTTCCTTAACAAAGTCAGCTGTACCATCCTCTGAGTACATGCCTATTGAATAAATAACTCCCACCCAGCGCCAGTCAAAATATTTCATAAGCTGTGCTAGACCACTGATTTGGTAGCGGTCACTTGGCACTGTTCTGAAGAAGGTGGGGTAAAGTCTTCTGTCACTTAAGCAAGCACAGGTTGAAAGGTGACTCACCTTCAAAAAAAAAAAAGCAAACACAACAATCCTTTTTATGTTTTAAAGATAGACAAACTCAATAAACAGTATTCAAAAGTTATCCCTCCCAGTCATTTCTGCTCACCTGTGGAACTGATAGTGAACTTAATATGAAGTTTATGTCTCCACTTACTCCTGATGAAGAATGGCCAACTAGAGCCTGGACCTGATCACTGCAGCTTTTTGAATTCTCTCCACTTATAGCCTCTACAGCTGCCCGTATTAGGTTTTCACTCCCGCAGCCATTATACACCCTATAACTCAGACTCACTCCAGGAAGCAGTATAGCATCTCTATTGATCTCCTCCACAGTAAAAATCATTGTCCTGGCAAATTTCAGTTCCCTGTCATTCCGTCTGTAAAGAAAGTGTCAACTGTTGATGCTATACACATAAAAAAAATATTTCACATTATCATAATGCACTATATCAGAAAGACATGAAGTATTCTACTAGCATAACATACAGCTGTTATTTATTTATTTTAATCATATTCACTTACTTTGTGCAGTATGTGTATGGAAGTGCTTGGTAGTTATTATCTATAAGTGTCCTTGTACTAGACATAGAGAAAAGTCCTCCTATAATTAAATCACCTTCTTTAGAAAACTCCATGAATCCTGTCTGTCCAATCAGTCTGCATGTATGGTTGTCAGACTTTATCCTTGCCAGCAGAGTGAATAAAATCAAAGTGATCATACTCATCATGAGCTGCCCTCCCCTTCACTGAAGTAGTTGTGTGCTCGGAGCTGACCTTTATAGTTTTTCTTCAATCATCAGAGAAATGTCTCCATCGATTGTGAGCACTTTCCCCATTCTCAAAAGATTATTTTGTTATTTTGCATCACTGAAACTACTTCTATCTCTACTTCTGCTATTTGACTTGTAAAAGACAAGCAATTAAAATGTTCTTTGAGAATCTAAACAATACTTCATGGTATATTGGTTTAATATTAACTCTATATTATGTGTGATATTCTGAAGTACATTTGATTATGTAATCTAATCAGTATTTCATTTTTAACTGGCCAGATATTCTATCTGTTTATTATTGTTTCTGGCATCAAATTGTGCTTTTTTCTTATCTGATGATGGTGCTTTGTTTATATACAAACAACAATATTTGTATTCATGTGAAAAAAAATGGAATTGTGTTTAAAAAAACATAAAAGCAATACTTCTTGGACCAATATTAATGGGACGTGCTCTACGCACTCTTCTGAGTAATGTTTCTTTCCACAAGGAGCAAACAGGCAAAAAAAAAAGAACAGGAAAATGGCGTACAAGAGGACACAGATGGATGCTTTTATTATACATCTTTGATCTGCATTAATACAAATGTTCATTTTGTTTTCACATTTCATATGACAGCTGTAGTGGAGAGAGATGGATGCTTGAAAATGACCTTCATATTAACCTATTGATCTTGACAATTAAGAGATACTTTGTTGGAATCCTAGAATTCTGGTGGCAGGTGACCAGTTGCACATGAAAAAGGACACTCAAGAAACTGACTTTTGTTAGGATGGATTGTCGCAAACTTGAAAGGGAAACTAACACACAGCACAAAGTAGCTAATAGTTCTATCTGCCTTAACACACCCCAGGATCTCAGTGCTGATCCATCAGTTCCCTCAATAAGTAGGTCTTTTGACATGTGTTTCATGTTATTATTGAGGAGAAAAATACTAAAGGTCAGCCAGATGAGCAACACAGCAACAAGTTGGGCATTTAATCGATAGCGTGTTGAAAAAAACAATTTCATGACAGGATGAGCTGCCTTGAAGATAATTAATACATGAAAAGTTCTCCCCACTACACAGGTCAAGCATGCAAGTATTATATACCACTGAGATGGCTGGTAGATGTTGACTGATGCAGAAAAGTTGCAGTTATGATGCAGGCTGTCTCTGTTTGATGACATTTCTATTCTTGTCATGTGCATTGCAAACAGCAACAGAGCTGCCTGAAAAATTTTGCCCACCCATTTACTGGAATCTGTTGGCTGCACAATTTTGCCCATGTAAACAGTAACTCTGACGCCATCTGTATGAAAAGAAAGTTACGCTTTTTTATACAACTGTTCAGGCACGGTATTAAAGAACTTGTGTATTTATTTGTTTATTACCTGCTGGTGTTAGAAACACTTCTTTTGGGTAGTGTGTTGAATAGACCTTGGATGACATCTGCTGATGAAATAAAAAAAATAATCTGTTATTGGATCGTCATCATAGACAAAACAAATGGAGATGGACAAAACGAAAATCTCAAAACACACAATTTGACATATTAATTGCACACATATCTTATTGCAGCTAATCTTGACATAAGCTCTTCAGTTTTTCAAAGGATTCTTGGCTCATTTTGTTGTCAGCAACATTAAAATATTAACACACTGTGGAATTTGGGGTCTTTATATACAGGAACGAGAATGAGTTTGCCCTTAAAGTACACATTACAGATGCATATACAATCCATTTTTTTTTCTGGTGGTACACCAGGACAAGAGTAATAATGTGGGTTCAATGTGCCAGAGATCTCAGAAGAACAGATGGGCTGGTATTTCTGTAATTTAAATGTATCCTTTAATGATTAGAATATATCTGGATGAAGGCTAATTACAGATAATACATAGGATTACAATTTGTATTGAATTGGCATGAGCAAAAATGTTTCAGTGCTCTAAATTCACATCTCATTTTTTATACAGTAGGATTCATTTTATTTTTCTATCATAAATCCGGCAGTTACCTGTGTCATGTGGGGAACACAGTTGGTCTTGGACAGCAAATATACCAAGAACTGTAGAATTCTACATTTATGTACATGCTTGCTTCCCTTATTTTCATTCACAGTGTACTTATATTCTTGAAGCAGGTGTACACACCCATTGGAGACCATGCAGTTCAAAGGCAGATCCACAAAAACTGTATAGTCTGTTTTGATCCTCTCTTGTGTGAAAATATTATTAGAGCCAACAGTAATTTCAGAAGTCCTAAAAAAATGAGAAAAGAATTATAAACATTTTTAAATAGCATTTTAGAAGTCTTCATGAATTCATTACACTTATTTACAGTCAAATTGCTTGAATTTCCATTTATTCATTATTTGTAGGCACATAAAAATGACTTAATTTCATTTAAATAAGATGGAAGGATAAAATTATGGTAAACCATTTTTAAATATGAAATGCAAAACTAAAAAAAGTATCATAACACAGCACTGAGCCTGTTACTTTGCCTATAATTACAGTAATATACTAATGACTTGAAATTGTAACATATTTGAAATCAAAACATATTATCATTTATGGTATTTAGACTCCCAAATTTCTGGGAAAACCACACCGGCTAACCATGTACACACAGATCACCAGTCAGGTTGTAATTTACTCACCTGTAACATGTCTGTATTAGTTTTGTGCTGTCATTGTCATGAATGGCAACATTTTTACACAATGCTGCAAAGGCCTTTGTTTCTTCATAATGCTCATGCAGGTCCAGGTTGCGCCATGTCTCACATGACAACACCCAAATGAACAGTGTTAGGAAAACAAATGTGACTGTTGTCATCTCAGAGCCTTGCCTTTGGCATGCATGCTTCTTAGAGGGACGTGTTTTATAGCTTCTTCTCTGTAGCAAAAAAAAAAGTGTAGCCAAAACAATGGGCCACTCTCATTGGTACATGGAATAACTGTTGTTGCTGTTGTAATCTTTTTTTTTTTTAAATTAGGAATATCAGCTATAACACATGTGTCCGGTTTCCTAAAAATGTTTACTAAAAAATGTCTTCGACTGTTTACTGAGACCAACACAATAAGGGCCTGTAAGTTTTTACAGCTGTTCCTGTAAATCAGCTCTTATATCCATCCACTTTCTTCATTGCTCACTCAGTTTGGAGTGACAGGAATTTTGGATCTATCACAGCTGTAATAGGGTGAAAGGCAGAGGACACCCTCAGTTGTTTGCCAGTCTATGGCAGGGCTAACACAAAGAGACAGACAGCTATTCACACTCACATCTATGTCAAATACAGGAGTCTTTAGACAATTTGAGGAAGTTGGAACACCCAGAAAGAAACCTCACAAGCCCAGGAAAACTATGCAAACTCCACACAGAAAGACATCAGCCAGTCAGTATACTGAAACCCAGGACCTTCACCACTGGACAACAACAACAACAACAACAATAATAATAATAATAATAATAATAATAATAATGATGATGATGATGATGATAACCAAAATAATAATAACAATTTTATTAATATATATAATTTGTTTGTTAATAGAGTAGAATATGTTGAAGTTCTTTTATTAGGAATGTGTTCTAGGAAACACAGTTGCTAAAATCATTATTAAATATGCTTACAGATTAGTCATTAATGATTATTAGCTTATATAAAATATTGTCTATAAATTAATAATGACAAAAAATAGGTTTGATTTTTAGCAAGAGTATCAATTACTCCTTAAGAGTTTTGTCTTGAAGGCCATTAAATCAATTATTGTTTTCAATAAAGAATATAAATGTGATTCGAATTTTTGTGTATGGCACCATGCAGGAAGCTCAGCAGAGGTCTTGGTCACTACTTGATCAGGCCTATTAATGATGTTAAATAGATCGACGGGAGCTCTGCACAAAAAAAAGTAGTTTCTGCCTTCAAGAATGCAAGTCTCTATATTTATTAGTATTTTCTCACAATTAGCTAGTAATCAGTCTGACAGTTGAAAATCCCCACCAAGCCAACCTATTTTTAGAAAGAGACAAAATTTACTGATAAATTAATATGCTAATAAGGAAAAAGACAAAGCATATTATAGATATAGCAAAGGCCAAAATTTAATTTGGAATGTTCTTAATGTTTGTTGTGCACAAAGAATGTTGTCATAAAAGCAATCATGTATTACCTTCAACAGTCCCTGGAATGGAGGGCAACCATGGCTGTAAAGTAAATGGTAAAATGGTAAATGGCCTGTATTTGTATAGCGCTTTACTAGTCCCTAAGGACCCCAAAGCGCTTTACACGTTCAGTCATTCACCCATTCACACACTGGTGATGGCAAGCTACACAGCCACCCTGGCAGAGGCAAGGTTGCCGGACACTGGCGCCACCGGGCCCTCTGACCACCACCAGTAGGCAACGGGTGAAGTGTCTTGCCCAAGGACACAACGACCGAGACTGTCCAAGCCGGGGCTCGAACCGGCAACCTTCCGATTACAAGGCGAACTCCCAACTCTTGAGCCACGATTGCTCAAGAAGTAACACAGGAACAGTGTGCATGACAATATGGAAGAGTTATATGTACTTTAAACTGTGCTTAAATATTTGCTTCATGTTACTATGGTGGATGTGGAAGTTCTGCGCATATATGAAATTTTGACTGAAGTACGGTGTACATTTTAGGACATCGTCAGGTCTCAAGAAAAAAGTTGTCAGGTATCAGACAAAAAGTTGTCAGATCTCAGTTCTCAAAAAAAATTGTCAGGTATCAGACAAAAAATTGTCAGGTCTCAGTTCTCAAAAAAAAAAATTGTCAGGTATCAGAAAAAAAATTGTCAGGTCTCATTTCTCAAAAAAAAAAAAGTTGTCAGGTATCAGACAAAAAATTGTCAGGTCTCAGTTCTCAAAAAAAAAACTTGTCAGGTATCAGAAAAAAAATTGTCAGGTCTCAGTTCTCAAAAAAAAAAATTGTCAGGTATCAGAAAAAAAATTGTCAGGTCTCATTTCTCAAAAAAAAAAAAGTTGTCAGGTATCAGACAAAAAATTGTCAGGTCTCAGTTCTCAAAAAAAAAAACTTGTCAGGTATCAGAAAAAAAATTGTCAGGTCTCAGTTCTCAAAAAAAAAATTGTCAGGTATCAGAAAAAAAATTGTCAGGTCTCAGTTCTCAAAAAAAACAACTTGTCAGGTATCAGAAAAAAAGTTGTCAGGTCTCAGTTCTCAAAAAAAAAACTGTCAGGTCTCAGTTCTCAAAAAAAAAAGTTGTCAGGTATCAGAACACAAGGTACCAGAGAGAAAATCTTCCTGCGGGTGGCGGTGTTGTCATGTCCCACCCGAATTGATTTCCAAATACGTCATCAACGTGTGACAGTGGGAGAGCGTAAGGTCATTGACCTCACCGGAGTTTTACCGCAGTTCAGGCTCCTAACAACATAAGGTAAGTTTAAATTTTGTTCATATTTTTGCTACAGTTGTGTTATATTAAGTTGCGGTTATGTTGTGAAAGTTACATATCAGAGAAGGAAAGCTAGTTTTGTACGAAACCAAATCAGTACTATTTTTGTCTGGCTAATTCATTCTAGCTAGCGATAGTGGTGAAATGTGATTTTTTTGTTTTTTATTCGGAGATGTTTCTGTTTTATTAGGAGACTGTCTCACCCCAACATCGTCAGACTCATGGCAGTTGCCCGCACTGAGTCCTGCTTTTTGTTGGCAGCTGAATACATTCATGGCGCAACCCTGCAGCAAGTGCTTCACACAGACAGCTGCTACCCTAATAGTCTGTGTTGTTGAAGGATTCAGCACTTCTTATGTTTTTTTTAATCCATTTTTAGACAGCGATGAGATCGGCTACACACTCAGAAGCCCAGAGTTACTGTTAATATCAAAAATATAATGCTGTCCTTTGAGATTTTAACATTTAAGACTGTGAGTGTAATGGATCTAAAACTGTTTAAATCTCTACAGCCTGGTAACATGGAAACTTTAAAAACAGCAGCAGAAGGTTTCAGTAGTGTAGTCTAATTTGTTCCTTTCATTTAATAATAATCCATATTATGTATAACAGCTACATTCACCCTGGAGAGAAACTAGTGAGGGAGACCATCAGGACCAAGCTGGGTTTCCTGGGTCCAGAGGTTTGGAGAAACTTCTTCCCTTTCTTTCATCACAGCTGTCCTGTGCCAGAAGTTCTGTTGACCCACTGAAAGAGGCATCATTTAAGAAACACCAGGAACACTGAAGCTCATCGCATTGATCAAACAGGACTCATGATCTTCACCAGCAGCTCCCTCACAGGGAAATCTTCAGCACTCCTCCGTAGGCCTGCCCCAGGAGATGGATAAACCCAGCATTTCATGAACACTGTGATGGAGACCTTTGGTTTGTGTAATGTTATAAATACTCGGATACTCCCCAGAGGCTCCGGACTTTTACACAAAGGTATTATATTCAGTCCTGTAGAAAGTTATATATTTAAAAAGATATGATCCTCTCTGGTTACTCTGGTATGAATAACTCTGAATCACTTTATGGTAAATAACACACTATCTGCAAAAAACTGTGAAAACTGTGACCTTTGACCTTCATCAGGTTTTATTTAATTGTGTTAGAGAAACTCAAACGTGCTCTTTATACAGCTGAGTACATCAAGTGTTTAAAACGGAAGCTGTGCAGGTCTGAGATAAAAACTGAGGTCCTGTTAATGCTGATATATAGTGACACAGTTACATGGGTGATTAATCCTTTTGTTTTTTTGTCTTTAACTTTATCAATAAAACAGCTGCAGCTTTCACTACAGCACATGTGGTACTTTAACCTTTGTATTGTTTTCATCAGTTCATTTTGCAGTTAACATGTGAACATGTTGGATGATCTGTCTGCTGTCACTGGGTGGTGCTGAGGTCTGAATCTGAGGGCAGCTCCTGTAATCACAAAGAGAACAGAACCATCAAACTCAAATATAAATTTTATCCCTCAAAATTGAAATAAAGCTGATTCTTCTGTCCTCACACACTCAGGATCTGAAGTTGTTCTCTTACATTTTTTTCAGTATTACAGTACACTACAGTACTTTAATCCATAGTTCCTGATTAATGAAGAGCTACAAGGTACAAGCTTTTTTTTTTTACGTTATTGTCTTTACAGATGTGGCAAGAGACTGAAAACATGCTGTTGTTTGCACATATTTAATAATCAGCTCTGCACAGGAGCTGAAGCAGGATGCAGCCTGTTGCTTTTACAGTATAATACTTGTAATAAAAGTACAGTAACAGTAATTAGTGACTGAGTAGCCCGGAGCGTTTCTCTTGATTTCTTTAGTCGGTGTAAATTCATTCACCTGCACAGATTAGCTAAACGAACCCTGACAGCCGAGTCCTCATCTTAGCTAGCTAGGTCTCAGGACCGAGCTAAGGACGGTAGTTACGGATTAGTTGACAAACACGTTTAACTTACCGAAAAAGTGCAGCAGGGCCTTGGGTCCTTCTGTCGGGTAGTCCAGTTTACTGAAGAACACCTCAGGCTGTCAGGTTAAAACACTCGGTCGTGTCTTCGTAGCGTAAACGCTGGCCCTCCTCTCAGAGCCTACGTTCTATCTGCTATTCCCGAACAGAGATACGCAAGTTTCTCCGTGACTGCAGCTGCCAGTCAAAGCTGTTATGATGACGTTTCACCCCAATTTAACATCACCGCGGTAGGAATTAGAATCAAACTTATGGGAGAGGAGACCCCTTGAACATCAATAAGCGTGATGAGAACTATTGATAACAAAAGAAAGAACCTTTGGAAAAAAATTATCTGAGGAGAATAAATTAATTTTAGTCTGACCCCAGTCCCATCCGCTAACGTGGGGGAGGCGGGGTTTATGACGTATATACTGCAGCCAGACACCAGGGGGCGATAGAGACGTTTTGGCTTCATTTTTGGGGAGCTGTCGTGTTGTCCATCTTTTATACTTTCATTGGGTGGGACATGACAACACCGCCACCTGCAGGAAGATTTTCTCTCTGTATGGTACCTTGTGTTGTGATTAGAGATGGCACGATACCACTTTTTTATGTCCGATACCGATACCGATATCATAAATTTGGATATCTGCCGATACCGATATGAATCCGTTATAGTGTTTTTTAATCAACAAAACTGTTTTTTAAATATCTTGCTGCATTTTGTATAAGTTCATACTCAAGTTTAAAACAACAACTACACTAAAGCTATTCTGTTATACCTGTATGCAAAAAAAAATATTTCATAGTTCAGCAATACTGATCAATCTAATAAACTTAAACCTACACCATCCTCCCTATTCTGGTATTTTAAAGAGTACTTAGCATAAATATTAAGCAACCTAACTAATAGGGTTCCAACTCCCAGCAACAACAAAAATAAATAAATAAAAAATAGGGAACCACCCCTCACGCTCCACCTCATGATGCTTAATCGACGTAATCAACCTTAATTTGATGCAGTGTGAAAAAAAATGCACAGAAATCAATTATTTTTCAAGAAATATTAAATAGATTCAACATCTTTCTTCAACAAAATTGCAGACTGCACAGATGGTACCTTCCCAAAGGAAAAAGTACTATAGCTTACTAGGGTATATATATTAGACTTAATAGTTACTATATACAGTAATTGACTTCTATTCATTTTACATCAAATTAAAACTTTGGGTGTCAGATAATTATTTATTAAAAGCTAGACATTTTAAATGAGAATAAGAAAGAAAAGTATGTCTTTGTGCCCCCTTTTCCCTGTTAATGCCCTATCAGCCCCCCTGGCTAAACTTTGCTAGATCCGCCCCTGCACAGTTACCAGCGTCAGCTACGTAGAAAAAGATCCTCGAGTAGAAAGTAATATTAAATACATTCTAACAACAGCTGATCAAGCTTAAACGTGCTGCTGTTGTTCAGCCGCTGGTTTCCTCTTTCTGGTGCAAAGTGGGCCAAAAGCAAACTAGAGACACGGACTAGCGACAGAAAAGCCGATCAGCTGATCGTTAAGCAGTTTCATGATTGAAGTAGCAGCAAGAAGAGGCAGTCGCTCCATATATCGTTTGTTAAGCTTAACGCAGGAATGCTTTACAAACATTCAGAGATGGACTTACACACTTGCTTTACTTCTCTCGGGATAACTTTGTCGGAGATGAAATGCCGGGTTGCTAGCGAAGCTCCAAATGCTATCCAGACCACCGACAGGTCCCACATGCCACAGCCGCTCTATCACGTGATGCATACTGCTCCGACGTGCTAACGTTCTGAGGTGAGTTACGGCATGTTGCAAGTTTTGTGAGGTGCTTTCGTGATATTTAATGGATCGGATTACATTTTTTATTTTTCTCCGATATCCGATCCAGTAATTTAGGTCAGTATCGGACCGATACCGATACGTAATATCAGATCGGTCCATCTCTAGTTGTGATACCTGACAACTTTTTTCTTGAGAACTGAGACCTGACAATTTTTTGTCTGATACCTGACAATTTTTTTTTTGAGAACTGAGACCTGACAATTTTTTTTTTGAGAACTGAGACCTGACAAATTTTTTTTGAGAACTGACCACTTTTTTTTTTGAGAACTGAGACCTGACAATTTTTTTTCTGATACCTGACAATTTTTTTTTGAGAACTGAAACCTGACAATTTTTTTTTGAGAACTGAAACCTGACAATTTTTTTTCTGATACCTGACATTTTTTTTTTTTTGAGAACTGAGACCTGACAATTTTTTTTCTTGAGAACTGAGACCTGAAAATTTTTTGTCTGATACCTGACAACTTTTTTTTTTGAGAACTGAGACCTGACAATTTTTTGTCTGATACCTGACAACTTTTTTCTTGAGACCTGACGATGTCCTAAAATGTACACCCTACTGAAGACCCCAAAATTTAAAGTGACATTTTAATTTAAAGAGACACCTGCTGCTTAAAAATGCATGATCTGCACGATCCTTGAACGTATGTGAGTTAAATGTATGCGTTCATGCCTTGCTAAATCTCCATCTTTGGAGATCAAAAATGTCTGCAAAAATATAAAGAAATAAAGAGATTCCGAGGGCCCTTTGGTAAAATTATCATGGGACTGAGTTTGTTTCAAAGGAATATAGAAACTACTGCCCATTCTAGGGTTGTGACCGAAAAGTGGTAAAAGAATTTAGAGGGACTGAAATTTGTTACTGTGCAATCCCATGTAATCAACTCAAGAAACTCAAGAAAATACTTTTGTATTTTTATAATTTGATTGAATGGGATTGCAACAGGTTATCATTGTAGTTTAAAAGTTATTTTTATTTATTTATTTTAACTTAGTAACTAAGAAACCTCTGTTCACACAGGCCCTGTTGGTATTAGATTATCCTTAAAAAAATACCCATGAAAATTGCCAAATACAATTCCACTGCCCCATATTTTGCAGCAATTATTATATTTACCAGTTGGATAACGTTTCGTAACTTTGGAATTAGCATAAGCTGTCATTTATTTTACTCTTTTAGTAAATAGATTGTTTAGTTTGTATTCTTTTGGTGTAAAGGCACTGCAAGATGTCAAATGCAGCTGTTACTATTGTATGTATGTGTGTGTGTACTGTACTACAAACTGACTATAGTACATTTGTCAGTGAATTCAAAATGTATGGTATAATATTATAAAATCTTTTGATTTAAGCTCTTAAAGACACACACTTATTCCCAGCACAAAGACAGAACTCTCTTATTAATCAAAAGCTTTTTCATTATACCTATGTTAATATTGTACAATGCAATAAAAACTTTCAAACTTGAAAAAGAGTTTGAAATAAAATTTAATTAAATTACTTATGGATCAAGGAACAGCACAGTTCAGTAGCACTGAGATAATACCTTAAATAAACAAACAGAGGAAAGAAAGGAGGCAAGAGAGCAAGAGATCAAAACAAAGACTTAATTTAATAAACATGTAACAGTTACATGTTGTGACACAGATGTTAACTAAATTAGACCTTATTATTTTCTGCTTGATGGAATATGCCACCTGTTGCTCTTGTTGTTGTGTTAAAGGATGAAGCAATCTGTTTCTGTTTTTAATCCCATGCGGCTCCTTTATTGGACTCTGGTGCAGCTGTCCCATTGGAATAAATCTATTGGGTAATAAAGTCATGCCTGAAATAGATGTGCACTTATTTGCCTTCCTCAGTTTTTCTTGTTTGTTGTTGTTTTTTTTGTATGTGCAATCTTTTATTTTATATTGCATCATTGTTCATTTGAACTTCAGCATAGAAGTTTGGTCATTACTGAACCCCATTAACGAAAACAATTCCTAATAAAAACGTTCTCGAAAGTTGATAGCAACATAAATCTTAAACAATTCCTATTAACATTTTTTATGAACTAAGTATGGGTAGCCATTATCAGTTTTACTAGTAGAGAGAGTATTAGATTAGCATTATGTTAGATTTTTAAGTTAAATTATTTTCAAGGTTTAACAAGTATGAATGAATGCACATATTTGTGAAGTAAGGCATATAACAATCGATATCCAGCCCATCAAAAAACTTAATGTTTCAATTAGGTACTGTTCAATCTAAATGAGCAGTATAACATGGGCCTAAACAAGGAATGGGGAAAGAGAAGGCAGATGCCAGCAAAAGTTCAGATAGAGGTACACCACTCAATGTTGTGTGAAGGTGAAGCACATGATTTATATTTGAGGGAATTAGGGGTACTTTATTCAATATATTTTGTTATGTCACATAAAATGTGGAGATGGGATTAAATAAGTTTGCACTTTTTCTCGCTCCTTTTTGATATGTAACTGAATCAGAACGGTGAAGCAATATTGAAATCTATTACCTTTATTTTGTATAGCATTTTTTTCTCTTCTTTACTTTGCTAAATGAACTTTGTATATTGTTTAGATGATCGAAATAAATTAAAAACAAACAAATAGAATTAAGTGTAAGTTTAATACAAAATGTGTATTTCGCAACATCATGGTTGGACTAATCATCACAAATGTAACTCTACTGTCTTTCACTTGCCAGACTGGTCACAACATATGACATTTATTCACATTAACAATCATTATAGGAAGATTGTGTAGTGTCAACCCAGCCCTGGAATTTAAACTCTTAATATTGTATATCATAATTTGATGTCTTTCCCATTATGTGTTTCTTAGTATTTTGTTCTGGCCTAAACAGGATTATATAACATTTTGGTATAAAAATGCAGAAAAGTAGTCCAAAGCTGGAAGCCAAAATAGCAAATATTTCTACAGCCACAATAAACTTTCCCGGTGAGCTGATATAGGCGGGGATAAATGTGATCCAAACTGCACAGAATATCAGCATGCTAAAGGTTATAAATTTTGCTTCATTAAAATTATCAGGCAGCTTTCGAGCCAAAAATGCAATTGCAAAACATGATATAGCCAGAAATCCTATATATCCTAGAACAGCGCAGAACCCTACAGCTGTGCCTGTATCACACTCTAAAATGATTCTGTCCTTATACAGTAGTAAATTCCTAAAAGGAAAAGGTGGGTTTATTGTTAACCAAAGTATGCATATCAAAACCTGTATAAAAGTAAAGACCAGAACAGTGAGTCTCTGCTGTAGAGGGCCAAACCATTTCATCACATTTGTCCCTGGAAGTGTAGCTCTGAAGGCCATTAAAACTACTATTGTTTTACCAAGAACACAAGAGATGCAGAGGACAAAGGTGATGCCAAATGCTGTGTGTCGCAGCATGCAGGACAATTTGGTTGGCCGTCCGATGAAGGTCAGAGAGCACAGGAAACACAGAGTTAAGGAGAAGAGCAGCAAGAAGCTCAGCTCAGAGTTGTTTGCCCTTACTACTGGGGTTTCTCTGTGACAGTAGAAGACTAATGTCGTAACCATAGTTAGAAAAACTCCCAGCAATGAAAATAACACTAACACCAACCCTAGAATTTCATCATATGCCAGGAATTCTACTTCTTTGGGGATGCAGGCGTCTCGTTGTTTGTTTGACCAGTACTCTGGTGGGCATTTCGCACAGTGTATTGAATCTGCAAAATTAAAAATAAAGTAGGGAATTGTCAAACAAACAACCTTTATTTGTCACATACACAATCATACAGAGTACAACATGTAGTGAAATGCTTGTGTCCGAGCTACGGTCAGACTACAGACATAGCCGCGCCATTCCAGCATGGATGGTCTAGCCAGGACCCTTACTGGATAGTGGGTGGGAATTGAACTTGCAATTCCCACTCCAAAGGTGTGTAGTCTTACCAATACAGTATCCAGCTGCTTAATTTTCTTTGTTTCTTTTGCTATTTATTCACCTGTCACATTACTGATCTCTCCTTCTGGGCAGGG
This sequence comes from Astatotilapia calliptera, assembly GCF_964374335.1. Classification (NCBI taxonomy): domain Eukaryota; kingdom Metazoa; phylum Chordata; class Actinopteri; order Cichliformes; family Cichlidae; genus Astatotilapia; species Astatotilapia calliptera. The sequence continues at coordinate 14,785,775 of NC_137435.1, forward strand.
TATGCAGTCATAACAGCAGACTGGCTTTCCTTTCTGAAGGACCTTATGTGTTCCAGGGAGACACATCTCACTGCACACTGACACAGGCACCTCCTACAGGCATAAAAACAATCATATTCATTTTGTACTATCTCTATAGTTAAATAAGAATTTAAAAAACATAAAAGTTAATATTTATATGAAGATTTCAAACTTCAGTTTCTATGTTACCTCAGTCAACCCATTGCCCCAGACAACTGGGATGTTGTTCATGACAAATTGATTTCTCTCTGGAAGAGACGCATCAAAAATGCCAATGGTTCTTCCCTCCATTGTTCCTCGAATTGTAAACTGTAAATTAACAAGTTCATATCTTGCTGGGGTGTCACCATTTTTGTTAAAATACACCCTTTCCCCTTTTTTTGTTGTAAAATTTACAGTGTTAAGATACTGTAAGACCTAAAAATGAAATTCCATAGAAATTAAATTAAGCATTTCAACTCTTATCATATTGTCAGAATGAACTGACAGTCACTCACTTGCCATGGTTTAATGTGTTTGGGGTCAATGCAGCTCTCATTAGAAAAGGACAGTTGATCATTATCACATTTGATCAGCATGTCGAGAGCATGAGCCACTGCGTAAACTGACTTGTAGACATTATCAGTAAATCTGAGCTCAGACACATCAGTGAACTGTGATTCAATGTTTTGCAAGCTCTCATGGCCACTACATGGCTGTTTTTGAGTGTTCACAGTTCTATTGAGAGAGCAGTTAAACACTTCTTCCCAGAATTCCCTAACAAACTGACTATCGGGGAACTGTGAGGGGTAGAGCTGCTTTAGATACTCCTCTAGCCCTGAGATCTTAGCTTTAGGGCTGGTGAAGCCTAATGAGCCCACCAGGATTTTGTGTCCCTCACTGTCAGTCAGAGAGTGATCTGTGATCCATGCATCACTGCCAATCCACTGGAGTCCTGTAATGCTATGCGTGTACAGCTCAGTAGCCAGCAATTTAATTTCTCTGTGAGACATAAAAGCCATAATAACTTTGGAAGTGGACTGCTTAATGATTTCTATTATTCTCTGTAGTCTGTTTGGTGGATCTGATGATGAAAATGCTTCAGAATACTCAATACACACTCCATATTCTTTTGCAGCTTGGATAAATGCTGCTATGCCATTGAAGCCATATTCATTATCCACAGCTAACGCCCCAACCCAGGACCATCCAAAGTGCTTGACAAGCTTGGCAAGAGCTCTGCTCTGGTAGTAGTCACTGGGAATAGTTCTGAAAAAGGTAGGGTACTCTTTCCTGTTGCTCAGACAGGCACAGGTGGCAAAATGGCTGATCTGCATTGAAATATACAAGTATCTGAATAGCATTGGCAGAGCAAACATTAAATATTGCCATTTTAGGCTTATGCATTACCTGTAGCTATAATTTTACTCTTCCAATTTTGCAAGAGAACTGTAGAGGTGCAAAAGTGCAATATGAAAAGCGAAATTATACTTCAATGACTTGTTTTCTTTGACTTACCACAGGTATCTGAAACCTTCCAACAACCTGTGCAAATGCAATAGTTGGGCTTGATCCAGAATGTCCCAAGATTGCTTGCACCGTCTCAGTGCAGGTGTCCTCACGGAGTTGTCTATTTAACCCACTCAGCAGTGTCAGTGCTGCTCTCAGTATGTCCATGGTTCCACAGTTATCATAAATCTTATAGCCAAGTTTAATATTAGACAGCATGTGGGGATTTTTGTTGATTTCATTTATGGCAAAGATCATTGTTTGAGCAAATTGAAATTCTCTAAAATTAAAGCTGTAATTATTAATAAAAGTAACAAAAACTTTATGTTAAAGGTTCCAATGCAGAACAAAATACACACAAGCATAAACTATTTCAAATGAAATGTAAATTTAACACATTTCTCGTATAAAGTAGGATATAGGATAAATAATACATACTTTTTGCATTTTCGAAATTCTGGCATTGTCTGGAATGTGTTAGTTACAGAATCCTGGCCTGTGCGAAATGAAAAAATGCCTCCAATAATAAGATCCCCATCCTGGGTTAGTTCAGGTGGTTGTGCCAAGCCTTGCAGCTGACATGCAGAATTTCCTTTCTCCAGTAATAGAATGAAGAGTAGCAGTCTCAATAATACCATATCTCTGCTGTTGCCTGAACATTACCCCAATCAGCTTTACAGTTCATACTGGAGCTTTATACACTTTTTAAGTTGTCATGGCTCAATGTAGCCTCTAGAGACATATGCACACCTTAGGCAAAAGATGTTTTGATCACAGTTTTATTAGCATTATAGTATATTGTATAATTCATATGGCATACAATATAAGGCTAATATATTTATATGATCTAATCACAGTTGTTTTCAACGATATACTGCATTCATGCTATGACTGGACAGGTATTTCAGTAACTTCAGAGAACCATCTATTCAGTTTGGTTAACAATTATGTAGAAATGTTACAAATACAAAGAAAACATTGTTTTCATTTTTCAAAATAAATGGGTTGCCTTCTTCCCCATCATGTTCTTCTTAGTATTCTTTTCTGGTTTCAGTAAGATGATATAACATTTGGGCATGAAAATGCAAATCAGTAGACCAAAACTGGAAGCAAGTATAGCAAATACTTCTACAGCAACACTGAACTTTCCTGGAGAGCTGACATATGCTGGAATAAATGTGATCCACACTGCACAGAATATCAACATGCTAAAGGTGATAAACTTGGCTTCATTGAAATTATCAGGCAGTTTTCGAGCCAGAAAAGCAAAAATGAAACATAAGACAGACAAAAGTCCAATGTAGCCAAGAACAGCCCAATACCCTACAGCTGAGCCAAGAGCACATTCTAAAATAATTTTGTCCTTAAATGTTTTAAAATTCTTAAATGGAAACGGAGGACAAATTGTTAACCAGACAATGCATATGATAACTTGTACAAGAGTGAATACAAGAACACAGAGCCTTTGTTGTGTCTGCCCAAACCATTTCATCATATTACTACCAGGAAGTTTAGCTCTGAAGGCCATTAAAACCACTATTGTTTTTCCCAAAACACAAGAGATACAGAGGACAAAGGTGATGCCAAACGCTGTGTGCCGTAGCATGCAGGACCATTCAGAGGGCTGACCGATGAAGGTCAGAGAACACAGGAAGCACAGAATTAAGGAGAAGAGCAGCAGGAAGCTCAATTCAGAGTTGTTTGCTCTCACAATAGGAGTTTTTCTGTGTTTGAAGAAAATTAACACCACACCAGCAGTTGTGCATGTTCCAAATACAGATGCTGCAGTGAGCAGTGCTCCCATAATTTCTTCATATGATAGAAACACTGCTTCCTTCTTTATACACGCATCTCTTCTCTCATTTGACCAATATTCAGGGAGACATCTCACACAGGTGACAGAATCTGCCAAAAAAATATCAACATATTACAAATCACCCCGACACTCATCTCCAACCACTGCATACAGGCTCTTCACTCTTCTTCACCTCTCTTCTGCACCGTCTTTTGCTTTGGAAAGTTGATCCCAGGTATTTCAATTCATCTGCCTTCACTATCTCTACTCCTTGAATTTTCATTTTTACACCCATCCCTCTTTCATTTACTTGCTTCCACTGGCTTTCATTCCTCATCTCTCCAGTGTACACCTCTACTTCTCTAGACATAGGCACCATACAATAACTTTGCTTAATTATTAAATACATTCAAAACAGTTCCAGTCTTACATGACAGATAGTCCTGAAAGTAAAACCCAAACAGTAAAGCAAGAACTTAACATAACCAAGCAATGATAAAATCTTTGTTTTGAGGCACAGTGAGCAAAAGAAATACAAAAGTGTACACTGAATATAACACTTGTAACATAACCTGTAATGTTGCTGATATCACCTTCTGCACATCTTATACAGTCATAGCAGCAAACAGGCCTTCCTTTCTGGAGAACCTTGCGTGTTCCTGGAGGACATTTCTCACTACAAACTGACACAGGAACCTGCACGAACAAAGGCATTATGAGAAAAACATGTATAATATTGCCCTTACAGCCATGTTAATGAAATGTATTTAATACTAGAGCCAATAGATGTTTATATCTCCTGTGCCAAACTATTTTGTTAAAATTGAATTTGTAATTATTGTAATTAATTAGACTGATACCTTACCTGCTTTGAGTTTCTTGCCCAAATTAAAGACTTGTTTTGCAGATATAGCTGTTTTTCTGCAGCTAATGATATATCATAAAGACCAACTGTGACAAACTCCACAATACCATTTTCTCTTGGCTGCCAGTTTATAATTTCATATTTTGCGGCTGGGTCTCCATTCTCATTAAAGTAAACCTCCTCTCCTTCCTTTGTTTTGAAGTAAATGTTTTTTATGTGCTGTAAAATCTATAAAACAACATTAATTTATTTAATTACCTGAGAAAAACTTTGCAAACTAACTGGCTATAGGACATGGATAATTAATTATTTTTTCAAACTGTGAAAACATTTTTTTTTTATCAGTGATTGTTATTGTGTAATGTGATAACTTATAATTGAAATTATTAAAAAGCTCACCGTGAATGGGTCTAGCTGCACAGTTTTGTTACATGTTTTATTACAGCTGAGGATGTTGTGAAGTGCATGTGCCACTGCATACACTCCTTTGTAGACATTGTTAAAGATAGGCATGAGAGACATGTCAGTGTAGCTGTTTTGAACTCCAGTCACATCTTCATGTCCAGTACACTCTCTCTGAATGTCTGATGATGATATTGACTGCCTAAACCTACAGTTAAATAATGCCTCCCAGAACTCAATAAACAATTCATTATTAGATGAATTGAGTGGCTTCAGATTAAGCATGAACTCTCTCAGGCCACTGACATGTGCTTTTGGAATGGAAAGGCCTATGGCACCATTCAGTATGTGATGTATATCCAGTGCTGCTATTTCAGAATCAACTATCCATCCCTCACTACCTACCCACTGGTATTCAGTCAAATTGTGCTGGGACATCCCATACATTAGCACATCCATATCCATGTGTGACAGAAAGGCAACAATCACCTTGGAGGTTGAAGCCTTTATAATGTCAATTATCTTTTGTATTTTGTCTGCTGGATCTGTCCTGAAAAACGATACAGAATACTCCAGACAGATGCCCAGCTGCTGTGCAGTTTCTGTGAATGTAGCCATGCCATTATTTCCATAATCATCATTGGTTCGAATAGCTCCAACCCAAGTCCATCCAAAATGCTTGACCAAATGGGCCAGGGCTCTGCTCTGGTAGTAGTCACTGGGTATTGTTCTGAGGAAGGATGGGTACTTGGTTTTGTCACTGAGACAAGCACATGTGGCAAAGTGGCTGATCTAATAGAGAAAAAGTCCAAAATATAACATTCACACTTGCATTTTTTGCAACAAACGGTGAAGAAATTAAGTAGAAAAAAAGGTCAAACATTGACAGTTGAATGTGCATGGTTGCAAATATTTTTATTAGCTATTCTACCTACCATTGATATATAAAATGGCCCAAGGACAGTAGCTATTGCCATGCAAGGGGAGGAAGATGTCTCTCCAATTATGGCCTGCACTTGTGAAGGTCTGGTACATGGTCTTTCAGATTGCCCAGCAACAATTTCATTACCATTGGTCAGCGTCAGTGCAACTTTTACACTTCTTGCCATGGAGCCACAAGCATCATAGATTTTGTAGCCTAGAGAGACTCCTGGCAGTAGGTCTGTACTATTATTAATCTCCTCAATGGCAAAAAGCATAGCCTGAGCAAACTGGAAGCCTCTGAAACTCAAACTTGATTCAATTTGAAATATGGAATTAAAACCAAATTATCTTTAAACCAGAAACAGTGGTATTACAAAAGCAAGTATGTATTATCTCAATACTCAGTATTTCACATACCTGGTACATTGCAGTGGCAGTGGTTTATGCAAGTAGGTGTCCATTCTGTCTTTCCAACTGCTGTGAAATGAGAAGATCCCCCCTAATATAATATTACCATCCTGAGATAGTTGGGGGTTTTCAGGATCCCCCATTTGCCTGCATACTTGTTCATCAGCCTGAGAGAAAGACACCACCAATAACACTTGTAAAATTGCCCAACCCTGCTGTGGCCAGCTATGCGTTGATGTCATGCTGTCAGTGAGAAATAAAACACTGGATTGCATCACATGTGCCTTTAGATACATTTGAATCTTAAACTGGTATTTATGCATTTTTGGAGTAACATGAGAAATAATGGAGTAGTGATGACTCATTTCTGTCAACCTATAGGTGGAGGAAGAAGAGAGACATACCCAAATGAAAAAAATAGTATGTTTTTCTTATCTAATCTGCTTTGCTTTGTCCTTCCTTTTTATTTTTATTTTTTTATTTCACCAACTCCTGGGGAAATTTTAGTATATTCACTATTATATACAAGGTTAGTTTATAATTGACAACAATCAGAAATTGAACAGTGAAATTTTATTTTTTACATAGATTTTTTAGATTATAGACATACAATTAATATCAGAAAATATATTTTCAATCAAATATTAAAACGTTAACTGTTAAATTTACTTAACCATAATGGAAATTAAGATTAGAGTCAGTAAAATTTCACCATAGTCATACAGTCAATTTTCAAAAAAAAATCTAAAGCATTCGTTCTAAAATTTTGAACTTCTGGCTCATTTTGAAATCTGATATTTATTGCAACTCACACAAGCCCCAAATCATGACTTTAATTACAACATTTACATGAGATAAAGTGTTTTTGGAGGGGGGATTAGTTTTTCATGTAAGGTCACGTAGGTTTGGGTTCTTTTTTACCTTAATAAATGAAATCATTGTTTACATTTTATATATTTTTTTAAACCCAGAGGTGTGAAGAATATGTAAAAAAACAAAAATCAAGATGGGGTCATATTTTTTTAAGCCACTCAACAAATCACAAATTTGCCTCAAGAGTCTTTGAAGGTCCTGAGTTGGGATAATTTTTATGAAAAATCCCAGAAAGGTGATTCTGTTCATCTTTACGCAATGTTATAATTGGGAGAAACATTTCAACACTCATCCTGACTCTCATCCTGACTCCCCCAGTCCCCATTGCTTGCTAGTTCCCCAACTTTATGAACAGTACATTTACATGACAATTAACATCATCACATAACAATGATCCACATGATCAGCTTCATGATTGGTGATAAGTAATGTCCCTTATTCATAGCTACCATAGGGTTGGGAATGGCTGCAATCACAGCATTGTAAAACAGTGAAAGATTTAATATTAGGCCTTCTCCTTGGTTCAGAGATGGATATTTCCGTTTTACATAAATTAACTCCTTAACTCCTCACTCAAATTCATCTCTAGGATATACACATCTTCATCATTAAAAGAGTGACTACTGGCAAATAGGCTAAAGTAGACTGCACAGTCCTGGCTTGATGAAGAACCTCTTCTGTTTTGTGTTATTTGTTTAGCCAGAATTTGTCTACTGTCTTTAATGTCTAATTCACACCCATCCTCTCACACAAAATTGCTTAGTTTGGACCTTAGGAACTAAACACTGGAGTGTGCCATTGTTTTGTGGGATTTTTCTTGCTTGGTGGCCCTAGCAGATGATTTCATTTGTAGGCTTTTGGGTTTAATCCCACTCTGTCTGCATCTGACCATGAATATCAGCTGTTTCCTATAGGCTCTCTTCTTATGTGCTGTGTGATCATACTCAAGTAACTGGTTTAGGCAGGCCTTTGATGATACATACTGAGCAATCAAGCCCAATAATTATTTCCCAGTTTGCTGAAATCAGTACACATTGCCATTATGACTTATGCACATGTAAATATCAACGGCCAGAAAAATTATCATATGACTCATTATTTTGCAATATCCCCCAAGGCAACTGTAGCGCAATTGTGCTGTTTATATAGTATTACCAAAATGAAACACAACAAATTTCAAATTAATGGGGTGCCTTCTTTCCCATCATGTTCTTCTTGGTATTCTTCTCTGGTTTCAGTAAAATTATATAACATTTTGGAATGAAAATGCAAAATAGCAGTCCAAAACTGGAAGCAAGTATAGCAAATATTTCTACAGCAACACTAAACTTCCCAGGGGAGCTGACATATGCTGGGATAAATGTAATCCATACTGCACAGAATATCAGCATGCTAAAAGTAATAAACTTGGCTTCGTTGAAATTATCGGGTAGTTTCCGAGCCAGAAAAGCAAAAATGAAACATAAAATGGCCAAGATTCCTATATATCCAAGCACAGCCCAGTACCCTACAGCTGATCCCAGAGCACACTCTAAGATGATTTTATCTTTGAATTCCTTAAAATTCTTAAATGGAAATGGAGGAGAACTTGTTAACCAAATGATACAAATGACAACTTGTATAAGAGTGAATCCCAAAACACACAGCCTTTGTTGTGTGTGTCCAAACAATTTCATATTGCTATCTGGACGTGTAGCTCTGAAGGCCATTAAAACAAGTATTGTTTTTCCCAAAACACAAGAGATACAGAGGACAAAGGTGATGCCAAATGCTACATGTCGGAGCATGCAGGACCATTCAGAGGGCTGACCAATGAATGTCAGAGAACACAGGAAGCACAGAATTAAGGAGAAGAGCAGCAGGAAGCTCAGTTCAGAGTTGTTTGCCCTGACAATAGGAGTTTTTCTGTGTTTGAAGAAAATTTGCGCCACACCAGCAGTTGTGCATGTTCCAAATACAGATGCTGCAGTGAGCAGTGCTCCCATAATTTCTTCATATGATAGATACACTGCTTCCTTCTTTATACAAGCATCTCTTCTCTCATTTGACCAATATTCAGGGTGACATCTCACACAGGTGACAGAATCTGCCAAAAAATAAAATGAAATTTTTATATATATATATATATATATATATATATATATATATATATATATATATATATATATATATATATATACATATATATATTTATAGCTCGACCTGAATAACAGATAATTGATGGACAGTGCCACAAAGATATCACAACAGTATGACAACTACATGATCATTCAACAGTACTATGATTCAGTCATAATTTAGTTTGGTTAACTATTAAATAAACTCATAAGAATACCATTGAGCACATGACGAATGTTCTTGAAAGCATTATGTCAGGACATTAATGTTGATTAAAATTTCTATCGATATGCAAATTATTAAGGTTATGTCTGGTTGCATATACTTTTAATTTAATTACTTATATTTAATCAAGAAGAAAAACAAAGATTTAACATGGCCAAATGTCAAACCATGACATTTATGTTTTGTGGCAAAGCTAGTAACAAAAATGCAAAAGATTACATTAAATATTATAGTAAACCTGTAATGTTGCTGATCTCTCCTTCTGCACATCTTATACAGTCATAGCAACAAACAGGCCTTCCTTTCTGGAGAACTTTACGTGTTCCTGGAGGACATTTTTCACTGCAAACTGACACATGAACCTGCATGAACAGAAGCATTATGAGAAAAAAAATTATTTTTTTTTTTCTTAATTTGTTTTTTTTTTGTTTTTTTAAGTTCAGCACCGAAAAACGCCGAGCGTCAGAAGTTTGGGTCAAATCACGGGGGAGGAAATATTTGAGGTTTTTCACGAGGTCCTGGTGTGGGCGGGTGTGACGGTCTCCTCCAGGTGAAGGGAAAAAAACAAAAAACAAAAAGGAAGAAGAAGAAAAGATGACCCATGCCGTCATGGATAGTGCAGCAACAACTGTATGTATAATATTGCCCTTGCAACCATAAATTGTTAATTTTGATGAATTATGGAACATTAAAGCTCATATAGGTTTTGCTGTGATTAAATTATTTGCAGTGCCTCAATAATGCCATACTTTTTATTAATAAGCGTTATGAAGTTATATAGTATAGTATTAAGTGGACACAGCCCTGAAAAATAAAGGCATTAGACCATGTGTCCTTGGGGAGTAGAAAGCTGTAGACTCGCTCACGCTTGCCTGGCAAAATGTAGATAAGAGGGGACCATCTCTAGTGGAAAGTTACTGAGACACTGTTGTTTAGACTAGAATGAGAGAGCTTCTGTAATAAACCTGTTAGGGGCACACCACCATTTTGAGATCCACGGCAACGTGTCATGCAGGACGCATCTCCCATCTAGAAGTAATAAAGTGTTAAATGGTCTACTGAGCAGTGTTTTGTCTTCCATTGGATGCCTCTGAGGAATCGAAAGAACTCGGTGAAGTGTTGATATTTACAGTTTAAAAGCCTTGTGCCAAATTATTTTATTAAAATGGAATTACTGATTATTAAAATTAGTTACACTGATACCTTACCTGCTTTGAGTTTCTTGCCCAAATTAAAGACTTGTTTTGCAGATGCAGCTGTTTTTCTGGAGCTAAAGATGCATCATAAAGACCAACTGTTACAAATTCCACAACGCCATTTTCTCTTGGCTGCCAGTTTATAATTTCATATTTTGCTGCTGGATCTCCATTCTCATCAAAGTAAACCTCCTCTCCTTCTTTTGTTTTGAAGTAAATGTTTTTTATGTGCTGTAAAATCTATAAAAAGGCATTAATTTATTTAATTACCCATCAGTAATTTGGCAAAAAGATGAGATGTAACTGGCAAAAGAACAAAAAATATCAATTTAATGTACTTTAAAAATATATATAAAAACATTTTTTTTTTATTGATTGTTATTGTGTAATGTTAAAACTATACTTTAAGTTATTAAAAAGCTCACCGTGAATGGGTCTAGCGGAACAGCTTTGTTACATGTTTTATTACATTTGAGGATATTGTGAAGTGCATGGGCCACAGTATACACTCCTTTATAGACGTTGTTAAAGACAGGCATGAGAGACATATCAGTGTAGCTGTTTTGTACTCCTGTCAGGTCTTCATCTCCAGTACACTCTCTTTGAATGTTTGCTGATGATGCTGACTGCCTAAATTTACAGTTAAATAATGCCTCCCAGAACTCAGTAAACAGTCCATTATTAGATGAATTGAGTGGCTTCACATCCAGCATGAACTCTCTCAGGCCGCTGATATGTGCTTTTGGAATAGAAAGGCCTATGGCACCATCCAGTATGTGATGTATATCCATTGCAGCTATTTGAGAATCAACTATCCAGCCCTCGCTACCTACCCACTGGTATTCAGTCAAATTATGCTGGGATAATACATGTATTAGCACATCCATATCCATGTGTGACATAAAGGCAACAATCACCTTGGAAGTTGAAGTTTTGACAATGTCAATTATCTCTTGTATTTTGTCTGATGGATCTGTCCTGAAAAAAGATACAGAATACTCCAGACAGATGCCCAGCTGCTGTGCAGTTTCTGTGAATGTAGCCATGCCATTATTTCCATAATCATCATTATTTCTAATAGCTCCAACCCAAGTCCATCCAAAATACTTGACCAAATGGGCCAGGGCTCTGCTCTGGTAGTAGTCACTGGGTATTGTTCTGAGGAAGGATGGGTACTTGGTTTTGTCACTGAGACAAGCACATGTGGCAAAGTGGCTGATCTAAAAGAAAAAGTCCTAAGTAGAACATTCACACTTGCATTTTTTGCCACAAATATTTATTATTAGCTATCTCACCCACCATTGGTATATAAAATGGTCCAAGGACAGTAGCTATTGCCATGCAAGGAGAGGAAGATGTCTCTCCAATTATGGCCTGCACTTGTGAAGGTCTGGTACATGCCGTCTTGGATAGTGCAGCAACAACTGTATTATCGGTAGTCAATGCCAATGCAACTTTTACACTTCTTGCAATGGAGCCACATTCATCATAGATTTTGTAGCCTAGAGAGACTCCTGGCAGTAGGTCTGTACTATTATTAATCTCCTCAATGGCAAAAAGCATAGCCTGAGCAAACTGGAAGCCTCTGAAATTCAAACTTGATTCAATTTGAAATATGGAATTAAAACCAAATGACGTTTAAACCAGAAACAGTGGAATGACAAAAGCATATACGATTATCTTAATACTCAGTATTTCACATACCTGGTACATTGCAGTGGCAGTGGTTTATGCAAGTAGGTGTCCATTCTGTCTTTCCAACTGCTGTAAAATGAGAAGATCCCCCCTAATACCATATTACCATCCTGAGATAGTTGGGGGTTTTCAGGATCCCCCATTTGCCTGCATACTTGTTCATCAGCCTGAGAGAAAGACACCACCAATAACACTTGTAAAATTGCCCAACCCTGCTGTGGCCAGCTATGCGTTGATGTCATGCTGTCAGTGAGAAATAAAACACTGGATTGCATCACATGTGCCTTTAGATACATTTGAATCTTAAACTGGTATTTATGCATTTTTGGAGTAACATGAGAAATAATGGAGTAGTGATGACTCATTTCTGTCAACCTATAGGTGGAGGAAGAAGAGAGACATACCCAAATGAAAAAAAGCAAACAAAAAAGGGTTTTCATTTGTAGCCTGCTTTGCAAACCTCTAAAATATATACATAGTTTATCTCACTGAAACATCATGTTGTCTTGGACATTTGTTTTTAAACATGTATTTAAACATAGATTTGTAACAGTAGAAAACGGTGAAAGCCAAATGAAGGTTAATGTATGAAAAGATACGAATACTGGATTTCAGGAAAGCAAACTGATTTTGTTAGGAATTGATGGTTTATTTCCTGAGTCAGTCGATTTAGACCTCCATTAGCATTCCTTTGAATTTATTACAAAGAAGTACAAAACTGTCCTTTCTTTCATTTCATTTTGTATTTTCAAACTCCTGAAGGCATTCTTACATATGTAATTTAACCTCCTAAGTCCCGAACTCTTCCATGGCATGCATTTCTAATTTCTCTTTGATATTTGGGCTGATTGGGACCCGATGAATGTAAAACCAAGATTCACCAGATTTTTTTTTTTTTACCCGATTTTTGTTTCTAAGAAAAATGAGAGCCACATATGAAGACATTTGTTTTAAATTTTGATAAAACAGAGGCAGTATAATGTCCTCGTAAGTGGATATCAGGCCCTTGTGGAGCTAAACTTAGTATTTTGGTCTAGACAACCCAAAATGTGATGTCCGCATATGTGGACGCCAGGTCATAGGAGGTTAAAACACAAATATTAAATTGCACTGGGTTATTTTACATTTCAAATTTCCAATGAAAATGATAAAATATATTTGCAAACGTCGAAATGAAAGTAAACGTGGAGTTATTGGAATTTCATTGCACTCATACTGTCTTGGAGTTTTGTATTTTTTTTTAACCTTTTTGGGGATATTTCTCTGTTGGTTTCTTTATGTTTATGTTCTTTGGTCTTTTCCTCATAGTTTTTTGGGTTTCATTCATGATTATATTTTGTATGTACTTAGTTGCTTATTTCAACACCTACAATTAAATTGTAGGTGCTCCACACCAACTGTGCCAGATTAAAATATAAATATTAGACAGGAGAAATATATACAATCAATAAATACAACCAAGAGGGATATATACAAAATAAGAGAAATATATACAAGAAAAAGGCACACATTGGAGAACAAAATGGTTGCAAATTGCTCAGAGGTAATGCAAACAAGACACTTAGTCTGAATAGGGTTGGTTTAGGAGTGGCCTGAGCAGAGATGGGCAGTAACGCATTACTTGTGACGCGTTACTGTAATCCGATTACTTTTTTCAAGTAACGAGTATAGTAAGGGATTGCTGTTGCAAAAACGGTAATTAGATTACCGTTACTTTCCCGTAAGCACGCTGCGTTACTGCGTTACTACGTTACTGCGTTACTACGTTACTAAAACCGTGATTTTTTTGCGAGAATGTCTCATGACAGTGACATAAGCGAGTGCGATGTTTGTGACAAAAGCTGTGTGCAGATCAACAATGGATAATATATCAAGTGCGGGAGAGAGTATGAGCGTACAGCGTTTAAAGCGTGGAAGTACCGACCTTATTTTGAATTTGATTCCATAAAAAGTGACAAAAACATTAGTGTCTGTTGTGCATGACACGTTGCCGTGGATCTCAAAATGGTGGTGTGCCCCTAACAGGTTTATTACAGAAGCTCTCTCATTCTAGTCTAAACAACAGTGTCTCAGTAACTTTCCACTAGAGATGGTCCCTCTGGTGAATCTTGGTTTTACATTCATCGGGTCCCAATCAGCCCAAATATCAAAGAGAAATTAGAAATGCATGCCATGGAAGAGTTCGGGACTTAAGAGGTTAAATTACATATCTAAGAATGCCTTCAGGAGTTTGAAAATACAAAATGAAATGAAAGAAAGGACAGTTTTGTACTTCTTTGTAATAAATTCAAAGGAATGCTAATGGAGGTCTAAATCGACTGACTCAGGAAATAAACCATCAATTCCTAACAAAATCAGTTTGCTTTCCTGAAATCCAGTATTCGTATCTTTTCCTGTGCAAGAATATTCAAAATTGCCTCATATTTTTTTAAATGCCTCTCTGTGCAAAATGGGTTTACAAACATGAACAACTTCCTGAGAGGAAAAATTAAAAAAAATTAAAGGTTTGTTGCAAAAAACCCCACATTTGATCCTCACATCTTTTCAGTGACTGGTGTGAGCCTGCCTGTTGCTGCAGATCTTCTCAAACCTGGGTTGCAGTTTTGAGACAGCCACTCTGAGTTCATTTTCAATGTCCAGCTTTGATCTGTACTTCGTCTTGATTGAAGCCACAGCAGAAAAGCCTACCTCGCATAAGTAGGATGTGGCAAAAGGAAGAAGTATTGCCAGGGCTCTCTTTGTCCACTCCAATCCAAAATGCAGCCAGGGTCTTTGAATTAAACTGCAGCCTCTTAATTGAATCAGAGGTAAGATCAATGAACTGTTCCTCCTCAGATGTGTGTCAGCAGGGGGTGTTGCACTGAAGGGGTCACGGATCCAGTCATTCTTTGGAATCTTGCACCAGGAAATATCTCTGGAAATGTTTCTGAAGGGCAGACATGTGTTCTTTTATGCATGGGATCACTGTATTCTGCGGCTTGTTGTCTTCAATGAATGATTTCAAATTCTCAAACGAGTCCACGTTTCCATCTTTCACTCGCTGCTTCCACATTTCAAGTTTTCTGACAAATGATGTGACTTTATCTGTCAGATGTGGGAGGTGAGTGTTTGTGCCCTGCATCTGCAAATTTAGTTCATTGAGTTTCAGGAACATGTCACTGAGGTATGCCAGTTTCATGAGAAAGTTGTTACAGTTAAATTTGTTGGTAAGATCACTGCCCTCTTCCTTCAAAAAGATGCGGATCTCATCTCGCAGTTCAAAGACCCTGGATAGCATCTTCCCACGTGACAGCCGTCGGGACTTGCTGTGATACAAAACGGCTGTGTGGTCGGAGCCCATTTCTTCACACAGTGCCGAAAAAATCCGGGCTTTCACAGGTCGTGTTTTGATGTAGTTGACTGTGGTGATGACATCCGTAGTACGGTGTACATTTTAGGACATCGTCAGGTATCAGACAAAAAATTGTCAGGTGTCAGTTGTCAAAAAAAAGAATTGTCAGGTATCAGAAAAAAAATTGACAGGTGTCAGTTGTCAAAAAAAAAATTGTCAGGTATCAGAAAAAAAATTGTCAGGTATCAGAAAAAAAATTGTCAGGTGTCAGTTGTCAAAAAAAAAAAAAGTCAGGTATCAGACAAAAAATTGTCAGGTGTCAGACAAAAAAGTTGTCAGGTGTCAGAAAAAAAATTGTCAGGTGTCAGAAAAAAAGTTGTCAGGTGTCAGAAAAAAAGTTGTCAGGTGTCAGAACACAAGGTACCAGAGAGAAAATCTTCCTGCAGGTGGCGCTGTTGTCATGTCCCACCCGAATTGATTTCCAAATACGTCATCAACGTGTGACCGTGGGAGAGCGTAAGGTCATTGACCTCACCGGAGTTTTACCGCAGTTCAGGCTCCTAACGACACAAGGTAAGTTTAACTTTTTCTCCCTTTTGTTCATATTTTTGCCACAGTTGTGTTATATTAAGTTGCAGTTATGTTGTGAAAGTTACATATCAGAGACGGAAAGCCAGTTTTGTACGAAACCAAATCAGTACTATTTTTGTCTGGCTAATTCATTCTAGCTAGCGACAGTGGTGAAACGTGATTCAAATTTAAACTGTTCAGTAATTGTTTTGTATACATTTCAGCAAATGGACAAGCTGAAAGCTCACGAGCAGCCTGCATCCTTTCTGTCGCTCTTTTTCTTTATTTCTCTTTTCTATATTGCTACTGTCGGGATATGTTTTGATCCCGATATGTTTTTTTCTGTTGTTGTTTTTAGACTTTGCTGCAATATGTCATCTGACGATGATGAAAGGAGTATCCGACTCTGGCTGGTTCCCATGACTGTACCAAAAATACTTTTTTTTTTTTAAATTAAAAAAAGAGCATTAAAAATAAATGACTAAAGTACAACTTATTTATTAACTACTGTTCACCTCTTTCATATCAAAGAAGTGTATTTTTTGCTACACATGTTTTATTTGTGGGCACTGAATAGACAATGCTTTTAGTGTAATTGCCACATAAAAAGATTTAGTACTTTACTGGTTAATTACTTATGTTCAGTGTAAGACGTGGGTGATCAATTAGACTGTTGTTGTTACACTTAACCTTTCAAGATATGATGATAATAACATTGTTCAACAAAGGCTTAAAACAAAAGGAAATCAGCTGTGCACTGAATTCATATGGGCATAAAATAAGGTAAGTCTGCATTTCAACAGTTTCCGTGACAACTCTCTAAAATGACAAAACATGCAGTTTGCATTTAATATAATGTAAGTCTGTGTTGTCTTTTAACAGTGAGAGGCATCTGAGACGAGTTTTAAAACTTCTAGGGTTGAAGCGAAGATGCCCCCAACGACCTTTTACTGAAATCCACAAAGCTGTGGAGGTAAGCGTTAAAACATCAGTGCAAAAAATATATATTTTCCTGAAGTCTGTGTCATGAGCTATTGTAGAAACAATAAATGTTATTTTCTGTAGTGATTTAAAAAAAAAACATTCAATTGTCTGTTTGTTTGTTTTTTAGAGTGAGATGAAACAGTGGTCTCCTGAACAAGGAATCAGGGCAATGGTAAAGCGGGTAAGGGATGTCAGAGGAGTGCGGCCTTGTTACAGGTTGGTTAAATAGTGTGTATATAATCAAGTATTCTCTTGTTTTACTGTTGAGCTCAGAGTAAAATCTATTGTTACTGTAGAGACGATGTTGCTAATGTAATGAGGTATATGGATGCAAGTGGTCTTCAGAGGAGATCTCCTGGAAAGAAGAAAATTCCCCGTCGGAATTACATCAGCCGTGGTCCAAATGACACATGGCACATTGATGGTATTTATTTTATCTTTTCAATTAACCTTCCAAACATGTTTTGATGGTACTTCTGTTGAAACAAATTGTAATTATTATTTGTTGTTTCATATAGGCAATGATAAACTGAAGTTCTTTGGAATGTGGATACATTTGGGGATTGATGGGTAGGTTTGAATATGGCATTCGCTACTTAATTTATTATATTCAGTGATAGTACAAAGTTGCTTCAAGATAAGGATGTGCGGTAAACTGAGGTGTTATCTCTCCTGAGTAGTCTAGGGCAGGGATGGGCAAGTCCAGGCCTCGAGGGCCGGTGTCCTGCAGGTTTTAGATGTGTCCTTGATCCACAGCTGATTCAAATGACTAAATTACCCTCACAACATGTTTTGTAGTTCTCCAGAGGCCTGGTAATGAACTAATCATTTTATTCAAGTGTGTTTACCCAGGGTGATATCTAAAACATGCAGGACACTGGCCCTCGAGGTCTGGATTTGGCCAAGCCTGGTCTAAGGGACCAAGATAAAGTATGAATAGTGAAGGAGGATTCAAGATGGCAGTTTTTAAAAGGCTTATTTCCTGCTAGTCTTAAAGTGCCATTTCAGACTGGCAGTTAATTTCAGGGAGGGCCAAGACCAACACAACAAACAAAACATCCCTGATATAAAGTAAACAGAATTTAACTCCAAAGAAAATAAAATGTACAATTTACGATAACCTACCTAACCAACACATAAACAGGAGAATACAAGGGATTACAAAACAAAAGGCAGCTCTCCCCTCGCGTCAGTCTGAACACAGTCAAGAGTCACATTCAATTCCAAAGGCATGTAAGCCTACACAACTATGGCAGTCAAAATGGCCGGAGGAACCAGATACAACGCCTAGACATAATACAATGGAAAACCAGCATACTCTTGGGGAATGTAACAAAAACCAAACATAGTGCCAAAACATGATTAAATCATATGTACAAGTGGCCACTTTTCTGTTTCTTTCTTTTCAGATTTTCCAGGAAGGTTCTATGGCTAAAGGTGGGCACATCCAACCGCAAGCAAAACTTTGTGGCCAGATACTTCTTTGAGGCTGTTCAAGAACAGGGTGGTATGCAATATACTAAAAAATGGGGGGTTAAAAAAGATTACATTTTGTTAATAAATTTATTTTTTCATCATTCACTAATTATCTTCAGTTTGTGTCTTTAGGCTGTCCTCAAATGATTCGGGGGGACAGAGGAAAGGAGAACCTTGTTGTGGGTCAAATGCAGATGGCATTTCACATGCGAGATCTTGGGAATCAGGCATGGAGGTGCTTCAGAATGGGGACATCAGTGCACAACCAGGTATGTCTTTAAGCTGGTAAATGACTATTTCTAAAGTAACAACCTGACAACAAAACTGATAATGTCATGTTTCTGTTGTTTAGAGAGCTGAATGTTTCAACAGTATTTTAAAGCAGACATGGATTAAGAAATGGCTGACAACATTTGAGGTAAAGCAAATCTTTCACCTGTAAAACCTATTAACAAAGACTAGCCATCCAAATTTCGTTAAACATACGATGGATTAGTTTATCTGAAAACACAAGGCCAGAATCTGTGTTTATGTACATCTGTACCTTTTCACTAATGAAATTCTCACCTTCACAACTTATGTCTTTTTCAAAACAACATGCGTAGGCCATGATGGAGTCTGGGATCCTTGAACTGGACAATCCTGTGCACATGTAAGTCAATATTTTTAGACATGAAAAATAATCAAGCAGCAGTATGAAAGTATGTGGTCTAGGAATGCCTTTGTTTTTTGAGTACTGATTAAAATTTAGCTTTTACTTATTCTACCTCAAAGAAGCAGATGAACATATTAATTTTTTAATTCTCCTTTTTCATAGCAACTGCTTGCAGTACTCACACTTGCCACTGCTTCAAAGAGACTTAAAAACGGAGCAAACAGTTTGGAACACCCATGACATCCGCAAGCAACGCAATGCACCTGGTCCATTTGGGAAACCCGACCTTCTGTTTACCTCACCACCTCCTGGTATGTCATTTGAAAGCCTGTGGGGTTTTATTTTTTTGTTTGTTTTTTAACTTTCATTAGTTTACTTTTACTTTGATATAGCACTCTTCACAGGATAAAAACCACAAAGTGGCTTCACAATAATATAAAACAGATAAACATAAAACAGCACAATCGAACATACAGAATAAATGCAATCAAGGAAACGTAATGATGGAGGCAGAGCATTCCATGACCTGGGAGCCACCGCTTTGGAAGATCTATTGCCTCTGGTCTTCTGGTGGGACTACTAACAGCCATTGATTAGATGATCACAGGCTGGGAGAGGGAGCGTGGGGTTCTATAAGATCAGAAATTAAGGCAGGAGCTTCACGATTCGGAGCATTGAAAGTCATTACTAAAATTTTAAAATGAATTTTCTAAAATATACTGGAAGCCAGTGTAATGAGCGTAAAACTGTTATAATGTGCTTTCTCTTTTGTGTCTTCCGAAGAAGCCTACTTGTAGTACAATAAGAGATTTCTGAATTTCTACTGTCAATACTAAAATGGCTTCATATTGACACCTTTAACTAAAAATTTATCTAAATGTTTGAGTGATATTTCCATCTTTAAGTTTCTGTAATAACATCTGTAAACACTGACTGCTTCTTATACAGGTTCTAGAACAGCTTTGTCATTATTCATTTATTTTTAACATTCAAAGTGAACATCTTTTCAATATTGTCTTTCATTCGCAGGATATGGCAATGTGCTGCACATTGTTGACCCAGACCTTTTAGACTATGCCAAGCAATTAATCTGTGAGAGGGAAGAGCCTTCACTGGTAGCAAACCAGGAATTCAGAGACATGTGCCAGAACATTTTAGAAAACAGCCAGTTTCCCTGCACACCTGATGGTTGCCTTGCTGCATACCTCATGCTAGTCCAAGAGCTCACAACTGCCATGAACAGAAATGCAGTTCCTACACTTTCTACGTTTGCCGAGGCAAATGACATATACATCTTTCTGAAGAGAGAGAGGATGGAAGGTGCACCAGTAAACATTTCCAATGACCAATAAAATCATACAACAGTGTTTGTTAACATTTATTTATCCTTGTTTAAAATCAACAGGTAATTTGAAAACTGTCTGACCAACAAAATGTACAATAAAATGTTGAAATACAATTGACAAGGTGCCATCTTTCATAATGATTCAGTGTTTCATTTACCACAACTTTTGTTAACAATAATGTAGAACATAATTCACATTGAAAGACTTTTGAACTGCAGACTGTAGCAACATTACCACTTGTAGCCATATCGGCTCGTAAGATCAAGGCCTGACTTGAGAAACTTAACAACATCAGATGCGGAAGGCCTTGAGTCTGGGTCATAGCTCACCAAACCACCAAGAAAACTGTTTTTGTCACTGAGATGTGATAGGGCATGTGGTGGGGTTTTGGTGGCCATTAGTGCAGCCAGTTCTCTTTGTTTTTTAACCATCCACGGAGCGGAACCCGTCAGGATCTCCAGATATGTGGCTCCGAGGGACCACATGTCTGTCTGGAACGAGGCCTCTTCAAACATCAGTATGCATTCAGGGGCCATGTAAAGATATGTGCCACCAGCTGGACCAGTAGCCTGGGCAGTGAACTTACTCCCTTGACGAAGCATCACAGTGTCTCTTATGTTTGCCATGCCCCAGTCTGTCAGGACTGCCTTCTTAGAAGGGTGGTGAACCTATAAGGTATACATATGAGAACTTACCAGGTTGTCTAAAATTTCACAAATGTTATCAAAAATGTCATTCCAAAGACCACAGCTCATAATTGGGGAAAAAAAAACAACCCTCAAAGCTTTTAGCACCCAGATCACCCAATCACTGCAGATTTATTCTGAGATTGTTTATTATACCCAACATTAAAATTAACAGATTGGTTAATGATCCAACCCGGTTTTATAGTCCTGTGCATTTTTTAATGCCCGTTCCACTTAAGCAAGTGGTACAGACTAATAAAATAATAGAAACTTTCAGTTTGTAAAGCCTAAACTTACAACATGTTTGGGAATTTTGTAGGTGTGCAAGAACCAACATATTAAAGAAAAATTGGACTATTAAAGAAACAATGTAAGGCTTCTTACTTAAAAATCCTTTATATGAATATGCCAGAAAAGTTTATCATTGTTCAAATGTAGTGTTTAATAGACTGAAGAGAATAAAGTTAAATAAATAATATACTATTTTTATTTTGATCTTCAAAAACAAAGTGGAGAAAAAGAAAAATACAATATGGCTTACCATGACATTTGCTGGCTTTATATCCTGGTGAATGATTCTCTGTGCATGGATGTACTCTACTGCCATGGATAAGTCCAGTGATATGAAACCGGCATCATCCCCTTCAAGCTATCAAGACAATATATAATATTAATAAAACAATGCGTAGCCAGGTGTGACAATCTAACATGTCAGTCTTTTTATATGTTGTACACAAAGATGGTTTCAAGTACATATTTAAACAAATGCCAGCAATAAAAAGTTCTTTTTTAATATGAGGGTATTAAGATTATTCACATCTACCTAAATGTATTAAACATAAAATTATGAGTATTAGTACCTTCACCAAGCAGCTGTCTGTGTGAAGCACTTGCTGCAGGGTTGCGCCATGAATGTATTCAGCTGCCAACAAAAAGCAGGACTCAGTGCGGGCAACTGCCATGAGTCTGACGATGTTGGGGTTAGACAGTCTCCTAATAAAACAGAAACATGTCCGAATAAAAAAAACAAAATAGAGGCATATTATGTTACAGCTTGAGGAAGAATCGATTTTGACAATGGAAAAAAAAAAGTGTGTCAAAGTTCTTACAGTGAAACATTTATCTCATGATGAATGTCGCTGTCCTCCATCCCTTGTTGGCCACACATGATCCTTTTAACAGCTGCTGGAGTACCATGAAAAGAACCTCTATTTTCTTTGCAGTTAAAAAAATTAACTTGCAAACATTACCAAAAAATTTAATAAAGTGTTGGATTACCATTTTCAAGGTCTTTTTTAAGCTGCTCGTAAGCTTTCAGCTTGTCCATTTGCTGAAATGTATACAAAACAATTACTGAACAGTTTAAATTTGAATCACATTTCACCACTGTCGCTAGCTAGAATGAATTAGCCAGACAAAAATAGTACTGATTTGGTTTCGTACAAAACTGGCTTTCCGTCTCTGATATGTAACTTTCACAACATAACTGCAACTTAATATAACACAACTGTGGCAAAAATATGAACAAAAGGGAGAAAAAGTTCAACTTACCTTGTGTCGTTAGGAGCCTGAACCACGGTAAAACTCCGGTGAGGTCAATGACCTTACGCTCTCCCACGGTCACACGTTGATGACGTATTTGGAAATCAATTCGGGTGGGACATGACAACAGCGCCACCTGCAGGAAGATTTTCTCTCTGGTACCTTGTGTTCTGATACCTGACAATTTTTTTTTTGACAACTGACACCTGACAACTTTTTTGTCTGACACCTGACAATTTTTTTTCTGACACCTGACAACTTTTTTGTCTGACACCTGACAATTTTTTTTCTGATACCTGACAATTTTTTTTTCTGACACCTGACAATTTTTTTTCTGACACCTGACAATTTTTTTTCTGATACCTGACTTTTTTTTTTTTTTGACAACTGACACCTGACAATTTTTTGTCTGATACCTGACAATTTTTTTTTGACAACTGACACCTGACAATTTTTTTTCTGATACCTGACAATTTTTTTTTTGACAACTGACAATTTTTTTTTTGACAACTGACACCTGACAATTTTTTGTCTGATACCTGACGATGTCCTAAAATGTACACCGTACATCAGTCATTACGTTACTCAGCTCAGGTCTGAGCTGTTTAGACGCCAGTGCTTCGCGGTGTATCATACAGTGCGTCCACTGCACATTGGGGGAGACACGCTTGATGAGTGCTTGCAGCGCTTGCAGTCCAAATCCCCACACAGTCCTCCCATTTCAGCTCGACCTCTTTTAAGTAAGAGTCTATGATTTTAAACAGTTCTTCTGCAGTGGCTCTGGTAGGAACTTGTTTGCAGAAAAGTAATTCCTCCCTCATCCATCAATGAATCTGACATACACAGCAAAATCTCCAGTGTTAAATTAACACTAGAGAGTGTCTATATGGGTCCACACCTCTGAGTGTTAAATACAACACTGTTGAGTGTTAAATTAACACTTTTGACAGTGTTATATGTTTAAAAGTAACCTAGTCAGTTTTGAAGATTAACAATGGCTAACACTGAGTAGTGTTGATTTTCTAACACTGGAATATTTCTAACATTTTGAGTTATTTTCCAGTGTTAGAAAATCAGCACTGCTCAGTGTTAGCCATTGTTAATCTTCAAAACTGACTAGGTTATGAAAACAACTTAGGACTTTTGCCTACCATATGTATAGATACTTTTGCTCATAAAATTGTCATGTTATGGGCATAAAAAGTTCTTAAACACAGGTTTAACCATTTTAGCACACACCTTGGAGATGGTCCCCATAATTTTTCTTCCAGCCCTCCACCTTTGCTTCTAAAGATCTCCATCATGCATGGAGTGTACAAGTCTAGCTCAAAAAAGAATGTAGATAGCAGCGGTACTGTCGATATGGGCAGGAATTCCTTGTCAATCTGAAAAACAGATTAATAATAACAACAACAATACTACTACTACTACTACTAATAATAATAATAATAATTATAATATTAATAATATGTCAAACTTATGAAACTAACCTGATATTGTTGAGGAGGTATAAGAATCTCAGAACACGGGAATGTGGCTTTATTTTTCAACGTATTTCTGGGGAGAGAAATTATTTAATTAAAATAAAATTATTACTCTTGATGAATTTGTGTTAATATCTACATACTGTGAAATGTGAAGACTGTTAGTCAGCCTTAATGCAGAGAGCAGAGAAACTATGACCCGAACAATGATCCACCTAAATCATTCTGAATTCAAAAACTAATTGAAGATATTACAAAAAACAGAAAATACACATGCAATTATTGTGACAGATTTTCTCTTTCTCCTTGTTATTAATTCCGCAAAACACTGGTATAGTTGAATTCAACCCTTCATCTATCCAGTTAATGCGGTTGTTCCCTTACTAAACTCCACTGACAAAAACAGCAATTTTAAGTACAGCATCATAAAAATCACCAAAACTACTTCAGTCAGTCTTACCACTGCTACCAACAATCACCAACTCCGGTTAAGGAGAAAGTAACCCTTCATTCAAGGAGTTATATGCGAAGACATTACTCTACGCGGCTTTCCCGCCGACATGACACTCTTCAAAGTTAGCTAACTCCAGAGAAAAAACAGTGCTAACCATGCAGATAACCATGAAACACACCTCATTCAAAGTCAACAGACACAAAAACCGAACTTACCAAAATAGCCTCATCAGTTTTTGCTCTGTTGCAACAATTAGCCACTCCGGTTAAGTTGGAAAGAAAATTCAAATTCACGACTTACATGTGAAAAGTGTTTGGCTCCACACACTCCCTGATATATAAAGCTCCTCTAAGTTACCACTTAGAGGTAAAACATTTAACCAATAGTATTTATCTCTCACACTCCTAACCTAAATAAATATATAAAGAGATATGTGAATAACTTACCTTACTGTCAAGTATACCAAAGGAGTAACTCCACATGCGCTCGTCAACTCTCAACGGACTCTTCCGCATCCGGTGGGCGTAGAGCATGCGCAATGCATGACGCTATCTGAGTCGTTGGTTTGATGGACCTCATTCTCATTGGATTGCCATGAATGAATTTAACTCATCAGAATTTTCTTTGACTCATATTCAACAAAAAAGAATGAATCATTTAATACCCATAAAAATTATTTCTTCATGTAATGTAAACATATTACTGCTTTGCTAATCAAACACATGCCCTAGTTGATTTTTTTGAGTGTGGTTTAAATCTTATCTCTCAGACAGACCGTTCTCCGTTGCTATAGGGGAACACACCTTGGCCTCTGCCCCAATTTACAGTGGTGTGCCTCAGGGGTCTGTGCTCGGTCCAGTTATTTTCTCCTTGTACATGCTGCCGTTGGGATTAATAAAAAAAAAAAAATATATATATATATATAACATCTCCTTCCACTGTTATGCCATTGATATCCAAATTTATTCGCCTTTAATTAATTCTGATGTCTCTGCTTCTTTGCAACCTCTGTTCAGCTGTCTTCATGAGGTACGTCCTCTTAGGTCCTCTTGCTAGCCATCTCTTGCTCACTGTAAGAAACCTCAGAGTGTTCCTGATTAGCTCTTTTAATCTAGAGAACCAGGTCTCCACAGTGGTAAAAAGCAGCTTTTACCAGTTGCGCCAGATATCTCAAGCAAAACCATTCCTTCCTTTAAAGGACCTTGAAAAGCTTATCCACGCATTTATCACGTCCAGACTGGACTACTGTAACTCCCTCTGCTTGGGCCTCCAACACTCTTCTCTTTACCAATTAGTTCAAAATGTAGCTGCATGTCTCTTAACAGATACTAGAACCTATGATCACATCTCTCCAGTTTTAGCCAACTTACATTGGTTCCCTGTTAAATATCATATAGATTTTAAAATTATTTTGTTTACTTTTAAAATTCTAAACAATTTAGCGCCCAGCTAACTATCCAAACTCCTGTATTTGTACAATCCCAATAGAACACTAAGATCTTCCAATCAGATGCTCCTAACGCAACTGAGGTCTTGTCTGAAGTCCAGAGGTGACCGGGCCTTTGCTACCGTAGCACCTAGACTCTGGAATAACCTCCCTGCTCATATTCGTACCTCCAAGTCTATCCAGTTTTTTTTAATTGCATCTGAAAACTTATCTCTTTACTTTGGCTTTTGATTCAAACTAGCAGACTATTATCTGGCTTGTTGTGTTGTCACCTATATTGTTTTTTGCCCTGTTCTTTCTTAACTGTTTTGTTTTAATTGTCTCATTCTATTGCTCTGTCTGACTGTGAAGCACTTTGGTTTTTAATATGTGCTACTATAGAAATAAATTTTGATTGATTGATTGATTGATTGACCTGAATAGAATTAGTAGGTCGTTAGCAAGAGTATAGGACTTTACTCCCTGCGAAAGTGGCCACCCATAACTCTACCCAATTAAATTTAAGTAAATGTAAGTGTTTGTAAAAATGTACTTTTATTGAACCATGTTCATTCACTCATGAGCTGCTGTAAAATGAATCAAATGGTTGAATTGCCACCTCAGCATGCAGTCAAGTTCTATAGTCTTGCTAATGACCTACTAATTGTTTTCAGGTGTGTTGCAACAGGGACTCATGGAAAATTCTCAGGACAGCGGCCCTCAAGCACCGGAGTTCGAGACACCAGTCTACACTGTGCACTAAAGCATTAAAAAAACATGTCACTCAACACACAACACTGCGTGCCATGGGTAGTACTTCAGTTAGCCAAACCTAAAATAATACTTGATAATAATTTAAGCCTAAGACAAGATATTTTCATGTATTTTCATTTTCAATGAAATCTTAACTTCTGCACTCTGACGGCTACAAATTATTAGCTTAATTAGGTTGATTAGATTAAACCAAATCAAAAACTGTAGACCTCACTTTTAGAATCAGTGATCTATGATATTATTGATTTAATTTGTTTTACTTCAGGAGACACCACTTCAAGGCATGCTTTAACACTAAGCAATGCTAAATACATTTTAGAAAAAAATCTAAATTAAAGCATTTACTGTCAGATGTGAAGAAATGATTAGTTGAGTGACTGACAGGGGATTTCTAAGAATCGCCCCACAGTTCTTCAGCTAAGACACCTGAGTTAGAAAACACAAACACTCCAGTCGTCTTTACTCGCAAGGGCAGTCACAGAGCGCTCGTCCTTGCAGGAGGGCACTCGCACTCTGTCACTGTCTGCGTTCTTTATTTATACAAGCTGGTCACATGTGTGTACAAAGATAACAAAGTTATTCCAAGAACTCAGAGCTGAGGTTCCCCTTTTCTAAGTCTGTATGTTCTTAGAAAAGAGGAAGCTGTTAGTTGCTAAATAAGTTTATCACACAAGAGTTCATGTGAAAAGTCACGTAGACATGTGGATTGCTTAGTGATCAATAAAAAAAACGTACAATTTTCTTCTGACAGTGACTTTATTTAATTACAGTTATTTAAGCTATTTATTATTATTCATTGTTATGCAAAGTCCTGCCATGCAAGTGTAATGCAAATATACTTTTTATATAGCATGCCAAAAAACATTTTTTATATTTCTCAAAATAAATGTGGTGACTTCTTCCCCATCATGTTCTTCTTGGTATTCTTTTCTGGTTTCAGTAAGATGATATAACATTTGGGTATAAAGATGCAAATTAGCAGTCCAAAACTAGATGCAAGTATTGCAAATATTTCTACAGCAACACTGAATTTCCCAGGGGAGCTGACATATGCTGGGATAAATGTAATCCATACTGCACAGAATATTAGCATGCTGAAAGTGATCAATTTGGCTTCATTAAAATTATCAGGCAGTTTCCGAGCTAGAAATGCAAAAATGAAACACAAAATGGCCAGTATTCCAATGTATCCTATCACAGCCCAATACCCTACAGCTGAGCCAAGGGCACACTCTAAGATGATTTTATCTTTGAATTCCTTAAAATTCTGAGATGGGAAAGGAGGTGAAGTTGTTAACCAAATGATGCATATGATAACTTGTATCAGAGTGAAACCCAGAACACAGAGTCTTTGCTGTACATGTCCAAACCACTTTTTAACATTAATACCTGGACCTGTAGCCCTGAAGGCCATTAACACAACCATTGTTTTTCCCAGAAGACAAGAGATACAGAGGACAAAGGTGATGCCAAATGCTGTGTGTCGCAGCATACAAGACCAGTCAGATGGCTTACCAATGAAGGTCAGAGAACACAGGAAGCACAGAATTAACGAGAAGAGCAGCAGGAAACTCAGCTCAGAATTGTTTGCTCTGACAATGGAAGTTTTCCTATATTTGAAGAAAATGAGTATCACACTAGCAGTCATGCATGTCCCAAATAAAGATGCTGCAGTGAGCAGTGCTCCCATAATTTCTTCATATGACAAAAACACTGCTTCCTTCTTTATACAGGCATCTCGTCTTTCATTTGACCAAAACTCAGGGAGACATCTCACACAGGTGGCAGAATCTGAAAATTTTATATTGAAGCAGATTTTACAGTTGTTGAGTAAAGTTATTTCTGTAACTGCTCCAAGGAAGAAATGTGTATACAAAGATTTCTGAAGACATGCACGTGCTTTCTCTCTTACAAGCAGTATTTACTGTGAAAAAGGTTTGACATTCAAGCTGATGGTAAAAGGCATACTGCACTGATCACAACAGCAAAATTTTGGCATCAAGAAACCAGTCCCGAACTGGCCTTTCTGCAGGCCATAACTTTCAATATTTTTAAAGAATTTGGCACATAATTAAAATAAAAACTTGACAAGACCCACTCTGATGAGCAGCTAGAATCCTGTATCAGACAAGAATAGGACAATATTCTTCTTTCAGACATTTACACAGAAAAATGAGCAAACAAACAACGACAACAGCAAAAACAAAAACAAAAAAAACCTGGAAATAATAATCAAAATATTGCTTTATGAGATGTGCAAATAAATGCATTCTGCTTTTCTGTATATTTTAGGCCGGGGTGGCCAGGGTGCGGCTCTTTGCCTGGTTTAATGCAGCTCTTACATACATATCAAAGTTTGTGTTTGTGTTTTGAAGTTTTTTAAGTGTGCCTATGCCAAGAGGCACACTTATTACTATTCGTCGGATTTATTATTCTTATTATTATTTTCCTACAGTTTTGACACAAGGGTTACATATGTTATATCATTTTGTGCGGCTGGGTCTGGACTAGTATGCTATGACTTTTGGTGCTTATGACTTTTATAGTTTTTTAAATATTTAGATTTTAGTGCAAATTTTGGCCCATTTGTAGGCCCATGAGAAAGATTCAACTTTTGGCCCCCTAGAAACAGATTTCAAACTTAATTTGTGGTGTGTTGGCTCTCTCTAGTGGTATGTCGGGAGTGGTATGGCCTGTCTACCCGTATTTGGATTACCGTAATGACGACAATATCAATGGCGCGCACAGCGTCGCTGCTTTCAAGAACCATTTGAATTTTTAAGGTTGCGCGAACCATTGAATAGTTACGGTAACCGCAAGGGTGTATGCTTGGTGGAACACTCCATATCCCACAATTCATAGCACACCTTTACCGACTCAAACAATGGCGGCCACCACTTCGTTTAATATATTGCTTTTATTACTGTTTCTAGGTCACAAAATAAACTTTTAAGATATTTTCAGGCGAGAATGTAGGTGTGTAAACGTCAAATATCTGCTCGTTTGTCAAAACATATTAGGAACAGTGCTCTTACGATATTGCTGCTAGCACGGCTAGCTAGCTAGCATGGCTAGCATGGCTAGCGTCTCTTCGCTAAAAAGCACCCGGGCTTGGCTTACAGTGAGGCGGCTGACACTCGTTTCACCACCCGATCACTCGCCAAGAGACTGTTTCTCAGCTGGATTTACAGTATTTTTCGTTTATATGGGCCGATAATTCATTTATTCATTTTAGTAACGGTATAAACAGTGAAAGGTGGTTGTCCAGATGCTGGTCGATGTGGGAAAAATAACTGAGTTTTTGGTGGTGGCTAACGCAGAGCTCCAACAAAGGGCAGCTAGCCCTGACAGAAAGGACATGCGGGAAAAGAGACATGCGAGGCGACCGCCGATCGACCGGTGGTGGCTAACGCGGAGCTCAATCATGAATAAGGGAAACCAAAGGCAGGAGCGTGAGGTGAACTGAATTTCAGGTAAGAAGTTATGAACTGCACTCTATCTGGGTCAGATATAAACCGAGTTTAGGTGTAGTTTATTTTTGTTGTGCTGACAGTTACAATAACTCGTACTGCGTGCTAGCTAGCACGACGGAGTTTCTATACAGCTGTGTGCGTGCTAAGTTACTGATGTTGAACTTTATGACAACCTTTCCTGTCATTCTCTCGCCTGTTGAAACTTCAATCATGAAACTGATCAATGATCGGCTTTTCTCTCGTTTGTTTATTGCGCTAAACAACAGCAGCTGCACGTTTAAGCTTGATCAGCTGTTGTTAGAATTCATTTGATTTTAGTTTCTAGTATCAGCTGATGTTTGCTGGAGCCACAGCTGTAAAAAAGGGCTGGTCGAAACCAGGAGATGTCCTTACTGAATCATCAGAGCTGAACTGGTGATGGAGAAACAGGTTTACAGGTACCTTTTAGGTGACATGAATGAGTTGAAGGGAAGTTATGAACTGTTTCTGAGAGACAAATAACACCAAGCTCCTTTTTTTGTGTAGCTGACAGCTGGTAACTGTGCAGGGGCGGATCTAGCAAAGCTTTTGGCAGGGGGCCAGGTAGGGCATTAACAGGGAAAGGGGGACACAAAGATATACTTTTCTTTCTTGCTCTCATATAAAATATTTAGCTTTTATTAAATAGTTATCTGAATCTTACAACCAACGTTTGTATAATAATACACAAGATTGGCTGTAGACCATTGTTAATCATTCAGAACACTGTGTAAAAATAACAAAAAACAAAAAGTGAATGCAAAAGTGCATAAATATTTATTTTACGTGTTTGATGTGTGTGGCAGGCCGTGGTCTACAGTGCCGCTGCAGGGGAGGTGGACCCACCTCAGCGGCATCTGCAATCACGCCTCTCAGGCGTAAAGTCTGTGCTCTCTCGACTGTTTTTTTTTTTCTTTTTGGTGTGTGTCGAGCTGTGAGTTGAAAAGCTACAGCCGGCTGTTTGGGTACACCAACCATGTGTGAAAAGTGGTCCATAACGTAATGCTTCAAAGCGTGTTCATGCAAACATTGTCGGGTCTGCCGTGGTACAATGGGACTTCTGCTCATTAACCTCTGTGCACAGCGTCTGCAAATCGGGGCTGTACGAAGTCACCTCATCTTTACACAAAACTGTAAGCTGTCATCTGTGAGGCGCGAGTGGTGTTTTTTTTTTACCATAGTTCATGGTGGAGAATGGCTGCTCTGCTGAGTTTTGCTCTCTGTAGCCGTATGAATGGCAAACTACACTGATTATCGGCGGCATAGGCACACTTTAAATTTCTTCTGAAATTTTCGCTTTCTAGTTTGTTGTTATTGGTTTTTTAAAATGTGCGCATTCGCTTTGCTTGAGTTCAATATGGTATTTTCATCGAATGCGCATGTGTGTGAGATGAAAATACCGCAAAGTTTTCCAGTAGGGGCAAGTTCACTCTCAAAATGGCAGGGGAAAAATGCACAGCTAAACAAAAATATGCTGGATTGGAACATTGCACGGGCTAAAAAGCCATACAATGAAGGGGAGTTTGTTAAAAAAAATGCCTCAGTGACGTTGTCTAAGGAGCTTGGAAAGAAAAGTGTCTGGACTTCTTTAAGTTGCTTGAAGACCTTTCACCTCTCATCCGAGAAGCTTCTGCAGTTCTTCAAGAAGGTTCAAGAAGCTTCTCGGATGAGAGGTGAAACGTCTTCAAGCAACTTAAAGAAGTCCAGATGCTTTTCTTTCCAAGCTCCTTAGACTACAACGACCTGGATGACTGAGAACCTTCACAGACTCAGTGACGTTGTTGAAATCTTTTCTCCTGAAAACGACAAAAGTAAAACGCATGGTATCGTCGGACGTCCAACTGTCCCGCCACACTGTTAACACAGAATATCAGACATTAACACAGCTATTGAATTACAGTTGCATTCTGACCTTCAAGCATGTGAGTATTTTAGTGTCGCATTGGATGAGAGTTGTGATATACAAGACAAGACTCAGTTGGCAATATTTGCACGGTCTGTGTCAAACGATTGTGTGATCAAAGAAGAACTCCTTGATATTGTGCCATTAAAAGAGAGAACCCATAGATGTGAAAGAAACCATGATGGCTGCATTTGAAAAATCGAATCTGCCTATAACGAAACTAACTGCAATAACCACAGATGGAGCACCAGCCATGATGGGATCTGTGAACGTGCTCATGGGGTTGTGCAAGCTGACCAAACATTTCCTGAGTTTTGGAAGCAACTCGTGTCTAAATCATTGAATTTAGATAACGTCATGAAGCCTTTGATGGAAATCGCCAACTACATCCGCACACATGCGCTTAACCATAGCGAAATTCAACAATGTCATCGCTGAGCTGGACCAAGGGCTTCCAGGTGACCTGCCACTCCACTGCACTGTGAGGTAGCTGTCAAAAGGCCAGGTACTCTCTCACTTCTTTGAGCTTTTGGAATCCCTGAAACTGTTTATGGAAGAGAAGGACAAGGACTATCCCGAGCTCTCAGACATCAAGTGTATTATGGATCTGGCATTTTTGGTCGACAAGCTGTGTCACTTGGATAGACTGAACCTGACCCTGCAGGGTAAGTTAGAAAATGCTGCCTGACCTAGTGGAAAGTGTGTTTGCGTTTGTCAACAAACTGAAGCTGTTAAAGGCACATATTCAAAAGGTAGATTTATCGCATTTTCCCACTCTGCTAAAAGCCAGCGGTTAAGTCGCCAGCACCACCCTGAGTAAGGAAAGAGACAGATATGCAGTGCTGGTTGAAAACTTGCACAAAAGCTTTGTGACCCTGTTCCATGATCTACAATTGAAAAGGCCACAGATTGCATTCATTGTCGACCCATTTAATGCAGAGACAGACTGTTTGAAAGTCCCGCTGGTCACAGATGAAGCTGCGGCTGAGTTGGAGATGATCGATCTTTATAAGGAGGACCAATTGAAACCTGCTTTAAGGGAAGGGACCCTTGAGTTCTGGAAAGGTGTGCCAATGGAAAAATACCGCAATGTCAAACGGGCTGCGCTTAAGATACTGTCAATGTTTGGTTCAACATACGTCTGCAAGTCTGTGTTTTCTACCCTAAAACATGTGAAATCAAAGCATCGATCTGTTCTGACTGACACTCATTGCTTCGAGTGGTAACAACGGAATACAAGCCAGATTTGAAGAGGATTGTTCAAGGCAAGGAATGCCAGAAGTCCCACAAAACAACATGCATTGTAAAAGAAAAATGCTATTGTAGATTATTATATTTTTGTTTGTGGACTTAGAGTTTGTGTGTGAGAGACAGTGCACACAATATTCATTGTTGAAAATGACTGGCCTGTGGTTTTAGTACTGTAGGAGTCCATTCCTGTCATTATCATGTTGGTGTGTGACATTTACAATAAATCTGGCTGAGCAGAGGTGTGTGTGTGAGTGTGTGTGAGAGAGAGAGGGAGGAAGGGATGGGTGATGTTCATGTGTGCCCATGTGTATGATGTGGCTCTTTGCGGTAACACAATAAAAAAAAGAGTGGCTCTTGGTCTCTGACTGGTTGGCCACCCCTGCTTTAGACAATGTTTTGGATTTATAAATTTTGTAGGAAACAATTCATCAAAATTATTAAATAATTCTTCAGAGGAATTAGTCCATATTTTTGGATGGCATGTGAAATTTTTGCTATGTGCGAAACTTAAAAAAAAAAGAGATCTAACCTGTAACATTGCTGATTTCTCCCTCTGCACATTGTATACAGTCATAGCAGCAAACAGGCCTTCCTTTCTGGAGAACCTTGCGTGTTCCTGGCGGACATTTCTCGCTGCAAACTGACACAGGGACCTGCATGAATAATTACATAAAACTTTATATAAAATATGAAAAACACTGCATGGTGTCATCTTTCCAACATGTAGCAATAAGCAAAAAACATAGCGTGAAACTATATAAAAATATGTATAAAATATGTACAGTTATAATATAATTTTTGAATATTTTATAGCTTACCAGCTTTGAGTTTCTTGCCCAAATTAAAGACTTGTTTTGGAAATTTAGCTTTTTTTCTGGAGCTAATGATATATCATAAAGACCAACTGTCACAAACTCCACAACGCCGTTTTCTTTTGGCTGCCAGTTTATAATTTCATACTTTGCTGCTGGATCTCCATTCTCATCAAAGTAAACCTCATCCCCTTCCTTAGTTGTGAAGTGACTCTTTCGTATGTGTTGTAAAATCTAAGAAATATGTCATAACTCAGTATATTGCATGACTGAGATCTTGCACACCTATTGACTTGCGAATATAAGACATTAGCTCTTTTCTTAAAATCATTTTTCTTTCTAATTGAACTTAATGTGTTAACAATAGTATTAGTTGGTTTTAAGCTCACCGTGAATGGATCTAGCTGGACTTTGTTGCTACATGCTTTATTACAGCTGACAATGTTGTGAAGGGCATGGGCCACAGCATACACTCCTTTATAGACATTGTTAAAGATAGGCATGAGAGACATATCAGTGAAGCTGTTTTGAACTCCGTTCAGATCTTCATGTCCAGTACACTCTCTCTGAATGTTTGCTGATGACGTTGACTGCCTAAACTTACAGTTAAATAATGTCTCCCAGAACTCAGTAAATAGTTCATTGTTAGATGAATTGAGTGACTTCACATCCAGTATGAACTCTCTCAGGCCAGTGACATGTGCTTTGGGAATGGAAAGGCCTATGGCACCATTCAGTATGTGATGTATATCCATTTTTGCTGTTTGCGAATCAAATATCCAAGACTCACTGCCTACCCACTGATACCCAGACAAGTTATGGTATGAAAACTCATGTATCAGAACATCCATCTCCTTGTGTGACAGAAAGGCAATGATCACCTTGGAGGTTGAAGCCTTTATAGTGCGAATTATTTCTCTTATTTTGTCAGATGGATCTGTTCTAAAAAAAGATACAGAATACTCCAGACAGATGCCCAGGCGCTGTGCAGTTTCTGTAAATGTGGCCATGCCATTATTTCCATAATCATTATTAGTTCTGATAGCTCCAACCCAAGTCCATCCAAAATGCTTGACCAAATGTGCCAGGGCTCTGCTCTGGTAGTAGTCACTGGGTATTGTTCTGAGGAAGGATGGGTACTTGGTTTTGTCACTGAGACAAGCACATGTGGCAAAGTGGCTGATCTAGAATTAAACATAAAGAACTTATATTTGAAAAAGACACAGAATGAGAGAAGATTAAGATGTTAAAAATAAGACAAACACTTAATTAAATTTGCTCAGAGGAGTTGGGAAAATGATTTAGTTACTTTATTTCATTTTATAAAATATCAGTTCTACTCACTACTGGTACATAAAATGGTCCAATAACAGTGGCTATTGCTATTGTTGGAGAGGAAGAGGTCTCTCCCATTATGGCCTGTACGTGTGCAGGTCTGGTACATGATGCCTTGGAGGGTACAGACACAATTTCATTACCATTAGCCAAAGCCAGTGTAAGTCCTACACTTCGGGCAACATTGCCACAAGTATTAAAGATTTTATAGCCCAGAGTGACTCCCGGCAGTAGGTCTGTACTGTTATTAATCTCCTCAATGGCAAAAAGCATAGCTTGGGCAAACTGCAAATCTCTGAAATTTAAACTTAATTGAGACAATTATTAATAATTCATAAAATAGAGAGAAAAAGTATTTCAAACAAAACCATTTAATGTCAATGATTTATATAACTGAAACCAAACATACATAATACAAAATATTTATCAAGTTTTATTTGTATCAAATGACTTCTAGGAGATTCCTTTAATCTAAATGCATTTCGTTGATGAGACTTACCTGGTGCATTGAAGTGGCAGTGGTTTGTGCGTGTAGGTATCCTTTCTGTCTTTCCAGCTGGTGTGAAATGAAAACATACCCCCCAATATAATATCCCCATCCTTACATAGCAGTGGGTTCCCAGGATCTCCTCTCTGCCTGCACACTGGCTCCTCAGCATGAGAGACAGATGCCACTAACAGCAGTTGCAGCAGTGCCCATCCCTGCTCTGGCCATACCTGTGTTGATGTCATTTTTCAGCTAAATCAATTAGTGGCACTGAAAATGAAATTTACAGTGGTATTTATACCTTTTGGTGAAACATAAGAAATGATAGAAGAGTGGCAGTTCATTCTCAGTAGACCTACAAGGTTGGGCAAAAGGAGGGACATGCCCTAATTTTCAATTTAATGTAGGTTAAAGTGTGTAAAATAAATAGATAAATAAGATAAGATAAGAACTTTATTTATCCCGAGGGAAATTATTTTGTCATACACATGCTCAATGCAGCAAGAGAGACAGAGGAACAGTAATAAGATATACAATATGTACAATAGAATACAAGTAAATACATACATATACAATACAATAAATACATACATACACTTTAGCCATGCCCATTTAAATATGAAGTCACAGTGTAAAATAGAACTCCCTACAAATACATATGCTTTGCAAATTATTTTTCCCATGGGAAATTTGCAGTGATTTCTTCTTCTATGGCAATAAAGGTCATATATTTACCATAAATTCTAGACTACAGAGTGCACCTGATTACAGTTTTTTCCAGTCGCTAACAAGCGTTTGTCCAAACAGTTGTCACATTTGCAAAACTCTAAACACAATTAGCACAGCATCGGTCTGTTGTGGCCATACCATTCTTACATTTCATGTCGTGTTCACCCAATATGCAGTCAGTGAACACATTTCCACAATGCTTACATTTTCTTAACAGACAAGCTATACCTCCCAACAAAATTATGGACTGTTTTTGTAGTATTTACGAATGTTAACACACAACATCCCACAATAGCAAAAACAATATTCCAAACCGTAGATACAGTATAAAAACCTCTGCTTCTGCAATGATATCAGTACAAAAACAATATCAATATCAAAAATATATCTCAGCTGATAATAAACAAACAATTGAATAATTGACACACAGCTGATTTATGTTGGGTAAATTGGGCCAACGACAGCTTCTTCCATTCTGGCTTAGACTCAGTGGGGTTTATAAGGCAAGACCTTGAGGAGTGATGTTTTTGGAAACAAAAAAAAGACAAACACTGTAATGTCTGGTCGAGGAAGAGTAAGAGCAAGGGGCCCAGGGAGAAGAGCAGGCCCAAGGAGAGGGCAAGGTAGAGGTGTAAGAATGCGTGGTGGTGGCATTCCAAGGGCTGCAAGAACAGTAGTCAGTGATTAAATTCGTGCCACTATCATTGACCATGTAATCAACCATGGTCTTTCACTAAGAGAGGCTGGTGAAAGAGTGCAGCCCAATTTGAGGCGGTCAACAGTTGCCTCCATTATACGCATCTTTCAACAAACCAACAGGTAAGTATTGCATTTTACATGGATTGTTTCTATTCTCACTTGACATGTCAATATGGTCATACAGTAATGCATATGTTGAATTTTTTGTCTTTCTAAAGAATGCAATGTCTTCCACCCTCTGGGGGAAGAGGAAAGCTCCTCAGTAATGATCAGGAGCTTGCCATTGTAGAAATGGTTACTGCAAATAATGCAATAAAACTGCGTGAAATTCAAACTAGAATTGTGGCGGACCATGAGATATTTGACAATATCGATAGAATCAGCCTCACAACCATTACGCGGACATTGTCCAAATACAGAGTGCGGATGAAGCAGCTCTACGCTGTTCCCTTTGAGAGGAACAGTGAGAGGGTCAAGGAGCTACGACGACAATATGTCCAGGTATAGTGTATATTCAATCCAATGTCCAGTTCTATAAGCTTTGCACTTTGCAAGTAGGTAACCTACACAATACTAGGTTACAGTACAGTATGGTATACAGTAATAACATGACTTACATAAACTTTGTTTCAGAGAGTTATGGAATTGGAGGCCAACCAGGCCCCTCATAAATTCATATACATCGATGAGGCAGGATTCAATCTGGCCAAAAGGCGTCGACGTGGACGAAATGTAATTGGAAAAAGGGCCACAGTTGATGTGCCAGGACAGAGAGGGGCAAACATTACCATGTGTGCAGCAATTGCAAATGCAGGATTACTCCTTCACAGATGTCAGGTTGGACCCTATAATACAGAGCGCTTGCTTGCCTTTCTCAATGATCTCCACCAGCGCCTGGTTCCAGAGCAGGGTCAGGAGGGTGAAAACATGAGGACCTTTGTAATTACCTGGGACAATGTGGCTTTCCATCACTCGCAAGCAATAACAACATGGTTTGAAGTCCACCCAAGACTGGTAAGTCTCTTCCTTCCACCCTATTCACCTTTCCTCAACCCCATAGAGGAGTTCTTTTCTGCATGGAGGTGGAAGGTTTATGACCATCAGCCACATGACCAGATGTCCCTCCTCGAAGCCATGGATGCTGGCTCCAGGGACATCACAGTTGACGATTGCCAAGGGTGGATCCGACATACCAGGCGATTCTATCCCAGGTGCATCGACTTGGATAACATCAGATGTGATGTTGATGAAAACATGTGGCCTAACCCTGAAGATCGCAGAGATTAGATGCAAAGTTTTTGCCTTTTTTTAGCCCCCCTCCCCCCCTTTTGATCTTGGCTTTTTGCTGTTGTTTTTTTGTTCAGAATGCTCTTGTGCGTTTCATGGATATTTTGTTCACTGTAAGCAATACTGTAAAACTTTCTCTGTCCTATCATACTGTGTTTCTACTGTACCTCCTGTAGTAAACAGTAAAGAAACATAAACTTGTTTGCTTTTTACTGGAATGCTTTTGAATGTGAACATTACTGTACATGTGGACATACAGTTACCAACCAAGACATTTCTGGTGTCAAAATGGTGGATTGCATGTTTCGCATGCAAATACCTGTAAAACTGAAACATAAAAGTCTATGCAGTTTTTGTAATGTCAATAATAGCCAGTATTTTGAAACCTGGTGTACTTTGATTGACTGCATGTACCTTGTGAAGTGAAAACAAGTGTTATTCTTTGACAGACTAATTTCATTTTGAGTCAGATTTATAGTGTTTTTGTACAGTTAGTGTGTGCAGAGAAAGATGTGTTCTATTTTGAAATGAAGAGTTAGTATATATTTAACAAAATGTATTTTTGAGAAGAAAATTATCCATTTGGCCAATTGTGTTTTGTAGGTGTGAGTCTGTGTTAAGAGTTTAGAAAAAGTATCTGAAGTATGGGTAGGCGCTTGTTAGCGATTGAAAAAAACTGTAAAAGCCACATGCTCTAATTTTAGACAGGAAATCTATTTTGTACTTATCGGTAACACACAAGTTATGTTGCTTATGTTTTTTTACTGAACAGTGAATGAACAACATTCCAATATTTTCTAACGACCGGTAAAAATATATACCGTATACATACGACAGCCTACCAGGAAAAGTAATTAATCGCCTTCTTCGTCTTCCTCCTGAGCACTAAAACCATCAAAGTCGTCTTCTTCAGTGTCCAAATTGAACAGCCTTAGGCTCTCGCCATACACTTCAGTCTCTTTGTTGTCGCTCTCACTTGAGCACAGGTGGTGCTCTTCATCACGCAGCAGTCCAGCCTTTTGAAATCTGTTGGTGATGGTGGATGTTTTGACACAGCTCCACACATTTAGGATCCATTGGCAGACTTTAGTTAAAGATGCTCTTTGCATGCGGCCTGTTTTGGTAAATGATTTCTCGCCGCTTGTCATCCAAGCCTCCCACTCAAGGCGCAGTGCCACTTTAAATGCCTGGTTCACGCTGATGTCCAGTAGGGCTGCCACGATTTGTCGACTAGTCACGATTACGTCGACTATCAAAATCGTCGACGACTGATTTAATAGTCGACGCGTCGTTTGAAGCTTTGTAAGATCCCAAAAGACCCAGGAATAAGTAGCAGGATTTAAGAGTGTAATAACGGACTGAAACAGAAGATGGCAGCACTGCATGTACAAGGATGCCAGCTGCCGTTAAACCCCGAAGAAGAAGAAGAAGAAGAAGAAGAAGAAGCAGCTTTGTCCCAGAATTCATAGCGCGGCCCAGCTTAGTTTCCAACAATGGCGATAGCTAGTTAGTTTTAATATTACTCTTATTATTCTTTCTGGGTCACAAAATAAACGTTTAACATATTTTCAGGCGAGAATGTAGCTGTGTAAACCTCAAATATCGGCTCAGTTTATCAGGACACCACATATTTTCAAAAGCGCTCCGACGTTTTCGGAGACATCTGTTACCCACTAGCTCGATAGCTAGCCAGGGGCTAGGTCACTAGCGCTGTGAGAACACCGGACTCCCGGCAAATTGTTTTCAAACCCACCGCCGTCTTTCGCTACTCAGGTTAAATATATATGAGTCACTTAGATAAATTAAAAATGTTGTTGTTTGGCTTTTTTTTCAGTATTTTAGTTGTTCCTGAGTAAATCGGTTTGTCTGAGATTAAAGTTATAGTTTTTACACAGCTGAATAAACGTCAAGCAGACAGCTGATCATCAGAAGTGTGAGATGCTGGAGAATTTACTCCGGTGTCCTGTTATATTTTAGATAGCAAGGAGTTTATTAAACTCCACCGAGACAATCTGCTAATTTCATTAAAATTGAATAAACTATCATCTTGTCTTTATTTTTAGTTAGCACCTTAAAAGCTTAAAGCTGTAAGCTAATGATAGTTATATAAGAGTAGATGCTGCTGGTGCAATAAGCTGTAGTTTTACGTCCAGTGGATGATGATCTGATTAGTGAAGGATACAAAAAAAACAACAACAGCAATAGAATAATATTAAACACAAAGTGAACCCGTCTTCCTTCATTAAATAGGT
The DNA here is from genome assembly GCF_964374335.1 of Astatotilapia calliptera. NCBI lineage: Eukaryota > Metazoa > Chordata > Actinopteri > Cichliformes > Cichlidae > Astatotilapia > Astatotilapia calliptera. The sequence continues at coordinate 14,826,759 of NC_137435.1, forward strand.
TCTTTTAGATGTTAAGGAGGAATTGACTTAACCAGGCTGGCGGAGAATGAAGACAACCGGACACCTGCGGCAGATGGGGAATCAGTGAACTTTTATTGAGACAGAGACAACCTCTCAACACAGCTCACATCAGGAGATTCCTAATATTTGCTGTGAGGATGGGTATATATTCTCTAAAACTTACAGGAGGGGGTTGTGAGGAAAGTGCTGCATTAGCAGAAAAACAACTCCATAAAAGGAAATCGGCCTTGGGTGTTCTAGTCTCTTCGCTTGCAGATATCTTGCACCTGCAGGATGAGGCGATCGCTTCTTATCGCTCTCAAGGCCAAAGTCGTGAGCACATTTTTATTACACAGTTGCACAGTAACTTTAAAGCTGAACAATATTTAAAGCTGAATAATGTTTGATCAGATTATATTTTCTTCAAATCCCCCTTTTGACCCATCTTAAATGGGTCAACACACAAAAATAAGTAACATTCAAAGGAACACAGAGACGTGTCGAAGCCTGGCTCGAAAAACTCCTCGGGTCTTATCATTTGTCTTTATCTGTCATTGCAGATGAGGAGAAAAGAGTCCAGGCACCACCCTGCCCAGGGGTCGGCTGCAAGCAGTCTCGGTTCCAGACGAAAGCAGTAACAGCTGTCCTGCACACAAGGATACAACGAGTCAGTGCAACCAGGGTAGTGACACAAAATTAACAGTTCCTGTAACTCAGCAACCAAAAAGCATAAGTAATGATAAAAATGTGGAGAGTACAGAGTATACCATAATAATGAGAGATATAAACGTGAAAATGTGAAAGAATAAATCAACCATAAAATAAACCCAGAACGGTAACTGCTAAGGACATTCAAAAGTGAATATGGTAAAACGTGAGGAAGGGGTGTGGAAAAAAACAATTTATATCCAGTGGTGGGAGTACACATTCGCTCAGGCTTAAGTCCGGAGACCCTGAGAACATCGCTTAACCCTCACAACCCGACCAGACACAGTTCAACCAGATATATCCTTCAAGAGGAAGTGGGTGAGGGAAACAATTAATAACAAGCCTAATACAAAACACCACAGAGAAACAACCATTCTAGAAGCATTTAAACAAGAGAAAGACGATAATGTTCGTCACCCTCACGATCAGAGTTTTCATCATCCGTTGGCGAGGAGGTCAAGGCCAGATCCTTTAGGGTAAAAATTAAGCCTGAAAGATCCGGTTTTTTTGTTATTCTGAGCATATTTTGGTTTCTCCAGTGCAAAGCCTGACCCCTAGAGTGCTTGGACCAATCGAGGTCCGTTTCTGACACTAAACTGGACCACTTCCACTGATGCCAACCTCCCAGGGTTATATACCACACTGAGGAGGAGAGATGTACTGCAAGGTTAAAAAGATCCCCCCCTTGGTCTTTGGTGACGGGAGTGACTGGGAAGCTAGCGAAATCTATTTCGACTACCCAACTTTTATTGTTGGGGACACAGAGAGTAATCATTCTAGTCGTACTTGGGGTACAGGAGGTAACCGTGTCTCGTTTCTTTCTAAATGGATCGGGCGTGGGCAAAACTGGAGAGGAAGTGGTGGGCAAGACCCTAGGGGCTACATTTGTCAGATTTGGACTGTCAGAAGGGGGCGAAGCTTTTGAACTTGAAGGTGTCAGAAGTTTCGGGGGCCCTTCACAGATCAGGATTATGCCAATGGGAATGAGACCCAGGGCCAGGAAGCAAACAAAGACGCAACATCTTTGCCTGCCTGTCATTTCAGGGGGAAAGGGCCAAGACATGTTTACTTAGCTTGGATGTCTTCTAATAGAGGATGATGGGGCACAGAAAGGTGGTCCAGTTCCCCCCACCTCGCCAAGGGCGTGTTCTAGGAGTTAAAGAGCAACAAAAAGTATCAGTGACACAACTTTAAATGAGCTTTCAGCGGTTAAAACTATTGCAATGTAAAATGTAAATCTTAAAAACTCAAGCCAATATAAAAGCAAAGTCATAAAAGATGTTAAAAATAGAAAAATAAAAATGTTTAGTTCAGTATGAAGAACACCCCCTTTTGTAACCAGCCGGCTTGTAGGTTGAGTTTTGGCTCCCTCAAGTGGTTGGTGATGCTGTTGCAGCTCCTTCTGACAGGTCCTTCTGCACCTCTCTCAAGGTTCTTCCTGGTTCGGTGGCAGCAGCGCACTGTGTGTAATGAAACCAGGTGTCACCTTTCCCTTCGAGCCTGACAGCGTGGGAGGTCCGCTCTGTTATGCGGTAAGGGCCTGTCCAGCGAGGCTCAGCCCACTTTCTCTTTGTGACTTTCAGGAGGACGTAGTCCATTCCAGGTGTAGCCGCCTCTTTCAGCTCTTGCTGGTTTCTTTCAGCGACCTGTGAGGAATACTGGGCAACAAAACTGCGGAGCATGTTATAATATGTCCTCGGATCGAGGTCTGAATCAGCTTCATCCGACATTAACAGGCGAGAGGAGGGGCCAGGAAAAGGCCTGCCATGCTCCAACTCAAATGGAGTGTAACCAGAGGTTTGATTTACTGAGCATCTTATGGACATTAATGCAAGAGGCAATGCCTTAACCCAATCTAATTTGGTCTGTGCACAGATTTTAGCCAATTTAGTTTTTAGAGTTTGATTCATCCTTTCCACTTTCCCCTGGGATTGGGGGTGGTAAACTGAGCCAAACTTATGTTTCAAACCTAATGCGGCTTCAACCCTCTGCAGATCGTGGTTCCTGAAATGTGAACCATTGTCCGACCTTATGACCTCGGGAAACCCATGCTGTGGTATATAATGATTAATCAGACACTTCACCACAGTTCTACTGTTTTCACTTGCTGTCGGCCAGGCTTCTGGCCAACCTGAAAATGCATCCACAGCCACCAGCAGGTACCTGTAACTGCCTACTCTGTCCACCATGTCTGTGTAATCAATGATTATTTCTTTCCCTGGGCAAAGTGGGATGGGGAAGTACCCTGCTATTGGCTTGAAGGCGGGCTTGATTCCAAATTGGTTGCACTCCTTACAGGTTTTAACCATGTATTTTGTCATGTCTTTTAGATAAGGGTGCCACCAGGCGGCTAAGTTCCTCATCATTTGTGCAGGTCCCACATGCCCCACTCCATGTGCCTCTTCCATTGCTGTCTGTCTGACCCCTGGCGGTAGAATGGGCCTTCCATCTGGGCCACGCCAAACATCTGTGTTTGTGGCCCCTCTTGTTACCCATAATGATTTTTCCTGGGGGCTGGCTTTGTCCTGTAACTCTCTGATTGTGGCTAGGCCTAGTTGTATGGGTGGTCTTTCTGGAGGGGGTGTGGCTTCTGGGTCCATTACCATAATCAGGGAGGGTAAGTAACCAGCTGTCTGCTTAGCTACTAAGTCGGCCTGTTTGTTACCTAATGCCACTAAGTCCAATCCGGCACTGTGTCCTTTGCATTTTACCACTGCCACCTTAACAGGTAACAACAGTGCTTCCGCTAATTCCCTCATTTCTATCTCATGTTTAATAGGCTTTCCGCTGGCTGTCAAAAAACCAGCTCTTAGCCACTGCTTGAGCTCCACATGCACTGCTCCCACAGCATAAGCTGAATCACTGTATATATTCACTTTCTGTCCCTTTCCCATCCTTAAGGCTTCAATCACCGCTCTCAGTTCAGCTCTCTGTGCAGACTGTTGTCCTGTCAACTGCTCTGCCTTCACTGTTTTCCATCTCATGTCTGTCTGTTCCACTATTGCCCATGCAGCCTTCAACATTCCACTTTCAGTTCTGAAACAACATCCATCTGTGAACCAATCTTTTTCTGCATCCATTAGAGGTTCTGCCTGCAAATCTGGCCTGATTTTCTCCTGTACCTGCACAACCTCTTCACACATATGTGGTTCCCCTGATCCCATGTGATCAGCCATGTTTATGCCTTCATGTGAGTAGGAGATGTGTGGTGCTTCCAAAATGGTACTGAGGCGTCTCTGCCTGAGTGAAGTGAGTGTGAAGGCCTGTGAGGAGACGTAGGCCACCACACTGTGTGATGTCAAAATTTTTAGTGGGTGGTTCATCACTATGTGTGCTGTTTTCTGAATGATTTTTGCAAGTCCAGAAACGTGTTGTGTGCACGGTGGGTGGCGTTTTTCAGTGTTGTCAAGCATTACGCTTACATATGTCAACACTTTTCTCTCTCCCCCTTTTTTCTGGAACAGGATACCATTGATATGGGTTCCAGTTCCAGAAACATCAAGATGAAAAGGCAAAGCATAATCTGGCACAGCAAGGTCAGAGGCGACAGAAAGCTGTTGTTTTAACTTTATAAACGCCTGTTCTGTTTCTGTAGTCCATGAGAGGGGAGCAGAGAGGTTTCTCATGCCTTGTTCATTTACCAAAACGCGCAAAGGGCAAGTAAGGCCAACATAGTCTGGGACATAGGTCCTGCTGTAACCAGTCAGGCCCAAAAATGACAACATGTCTTTTACAGTTAGAGGTTTTGGATGGTGCAAAATGGAGTTCCTGTGTTCTGGGGACAAGGAAATACCGGACTGTGAGACCATGCGGCCTAGAAAAGAAACCTGTTTTCTTGCAATCTGTAGTTTGTTTTTGCTCACTTTAAAACCTGTGTTGGCCAGGTGGTGAAGTACCACTCTGGTGGCCTCCAAACAGATGTCAGCCGTGGGGGCAGACAGCAAAAGGTCATCCACATACTGTATTAACATACAGTCAGATGGTAGTGGGCTGGTTTGTAAAAGTTCTTTCAAACACTGATTAAACAGTCCTGGGGAGAGGGCAAATCCCTGTGGTAAGCGAGTGTAACGCCATTGTCGGCCTCTAAATGTAAATGAGAAAATGTCACGCAGTGACTCACGAAGTGGGAGGCAGAAAAAGGCATTAGCCAAGTCAATGCAGGTGAACCAGGCATGAGATGGTGGGAGGTTGGTCAAGGCAACATAAGGATTAGGCACAGGCAAAGTAGGAGTGCCAAGTAAGGCATTAATCCTTCTCAAATCATGTGCCATTCTGAACTTCCCCGTGCCTTTTTTCTCAACGGGTAGGATGGGCGTGTTCCACTTAGAGCAGGAGGGCTCCAAGACACCGGCAGTGACCAAACCAGAAATTGTTTCTGCAATCCCAGCCTCAGCCTCCGGTCTGTGTGGGTACTGAGGCTGCCACAAAGGGGTAGCAGATGACAGTTGAAAAGAGACTGGCTCCACATCAACTAAACCTACATCTGTGGGTCCAAGGGACCACAAACAATCTGGAAGAGAGTCGAGTAAAGGCGCAGCATCACAGTGGTCTGTGTGTTCTCTTCCATGTGACCCGCTGACCACTCCATGTTGCAGTGTTGAGGAATTAAAGCAATCATTTAAAATTTGGTATGTCTTGGTAGATGGAGAAAACAAAACCTGTGGGAGTTTTGTAGGTGTCCAGTCAGTGGCCGCAAGGGAACGTTTAACCATTCCACCCAGCTCCTTAGCCTGGTGTCCAGGATGTAAGGCCAGTGACACATGGGGAGCTGCCTCATCAGACATCATGTACCACTGTAATTGATCTGTTGTAAAAGTAACCGCTGCTGCCACTCCCTCCGGTGCCGCAAAAATGCACGACATGTTCAGAGACCAAGCCCGCCCCTCACACTGCTCTTGGAACATGTGCTGGTACCAGGTGGTGTCATGCCTGTCATAAAACAGTGTAACATGAGGTGGGTCAGGGGGAGGGACATAAGGATGTAGGAGTGAGAGCCACGGCCGCCATTGCTGAAAAGCAGTCCAAACTCCTGGTTCGGCAGGTGTTTCAACTTCCAATAATGCCCAGTAGATGTCAGCAGAGTCCGCCAAACAGGAGGAGGGTTGCAGCAGAAACTGACCACCTCCCTCTGGCCCATCAGAGCAGGGAAGTACAACCCCAGTAGGGAGAGTCACAGTTAGGCCTTGTGAAGAGCAGAGTATTGTGGCTCCTAATTTAATCAACAAGTCTCTTCCCAGTAAATTCACAGGCGCCTGTTTTGAACAAACATAGCTGTGTAACAAGGTCTGATCTCCAACCGTTGTGGGGAGGGGCACGGTGTAAGGCAGAGTTTTAGGTTCCCCAGATATGCCCACCACTGTAATCACTCTGTCAGTAAGTCTTTCACGAGCAACATCCTTAATGGTGGAGTACGTAGCTCCAGTGTCCACTAAAAAGCTGCTTCTTCTTCTATCTACAGTTATGGACAGCATAGGGTCCGCCGTTGTCCCTTCACCGTCCTGGGCAGTCTGTGGGGTGTCCTATAGCTGGGGACCACCCTCGTAGTACTCCCACCCCATCACAGGCATCTGTGGGGCCGGGGGCACTCCAACTACAGCACCACGAGGTCCACCTCTGTGGCCAGGATGCTGATAGGGCCCACCACGGGCTCCCCTGCCTCTTCCAGCAGCCGGGTTCAAAGGGCACGCTTTAGCCCAGTGTCCAGGTTGTCCACACCGGAAACAAACATACATCTGGCCTCCCCTACCACCTCCCATCTGACCCCTTCCCCTGAAACCACCTCTGTTTCCTCCAAATGGGGAACCTCTCTGCCCATAAGGGGCCGGGGAGTGATAAGCACCATACTGGGGGGGCTGTGGATCAGTTGGCCATGGGTTCGGATACAAATCAGGGGCAACTGGACCAGGAGGGGGAGCCGCAGCGGCCACAAGTTGCTTTTTAGGCTTGTCACCTTTTCCACCCAGGTCGTTTTTAGCTTTCTGCAGCTGAACCTTCAACAGTTGCAACTGTAAATCTTCGACGCTCTCCGCTTTATCATCAGACTTAATCTGCACTTTGTTAAGATTAAAAATCAAATGTTTCTTCCAGATTGCAAAGTCACAGTCCTGCAAGTCAGGATTATCCTCCATTTTCTGGCTTACTGACTCCGGAATGCCCCTCAGCACCGCCCTTCTAAACCACATGCTCTGTGAACAAGTCCTACTGGGGTGATGACCTGTATGGTTCACCCAGTCTTCAACAGCCTGATTTAGATAATGGGTGGGATTTTGCTTTCCCTCCCATTTAAATTTCTGTAAGGTGCCTTGATTTTTGGGTGGGAATTGTTTGCGCAGGGCCGGTCCAATAAACCTCAAGGCCTGCATTAGTGGCACCTCGTTCTCATGCATGGTAGTACCCGCATTTTGTTCCAGGTCCGCTGCCTGAGATCGGGATGTGCACCTAGTTATAATAGCTCTAAAATCTCCCAGTGCGAGGTCCTGTCCAGCTGTGTATTTATCCAAACCAGCCAACCAGGCATTCCCTCCCTCCGTTATGTCAGGGAGTTTGTCCACTAGGGCCTGGACATCTCCGAATGAATAAGGTTGATACACTGGTCTACGTTGCGCTTTAGTCTGGACCAGGGGAAATATGCCTGGAGGCTGAGGCACAGGGCCCTTAGATCTAGTCTGATATCCTAAACTGGGAGGGGTAGAGGGGGGTGTATTGTTAAGGTCACTGAGTTCATCATCAGTATCCTCAGTTTCTTCCCCGCCTGGTGGGGTAGCAGTGTCAGCAAAAACGTGGGCTAAACTCATCTGTGTTTCCGGATCCTGACGGCCCACCAAAGACATGGTAACTGTGACATTTGGTGAAGTGCCAGGCTCAGTTTTTGCAGTAGCGGTCAGATCTCCTTTAACAGCGACAGGAGTGCTGGCAAAGGGGTTGGACCGGGAAAGAGGGGCTGACGCAACACGATTATTCACCTGGACCACTGACCTATGTTCATTTAAGCAGCTGCGTAATGCTGCTTCTTGATCAGTTAATTGTTGTTCAGTGGGTTCCTGTCTGTTCATTCGAACCGCAAATGGTGCGCTCGCAAATGGGTCAGTTAGGCCCTCAGATCCGGTTCCAAAACAATGGGACATAGAAGAGGGGGCTCTACTACTAGCTGAGGATGTCGCCGACAGAGAGGAGCTTCCTGGGCAAAAATGCTTGGTATCTATGGGAGTTGGAGCTACGGGCGGTTCTTCTCCAATAGTCATTATTCCACCAGAGATATTAAGTACCGGATATATGCCTGCTGAGGGAGGAGTTGAGGCAGAATAGGGAGGTGGCTGAGACCTATTTTTCTTCATGTGTGGTTTTGCAGTTTCCCATAAACACACCCAGTGATTAAATTTAGCTTTGCGGCCTGCGTGCTTATCTGCTTCCTTTCTGTGTCTCACCCCGCTCATCACACCTGCACCTGCTGCTGCTGAGTTGGCTTCTTCCTCTTTCTCTTTTGCCTGCATAGCCTTATTCTGCCAAATTATTCCCCAGTTACCACTACTCCCCTCGTCCTTTCCCTTTTCTTTCATTAACCTTTCAGCTGTTTTCCTCAATGACTCTTTCTGCTTTTTTGCTTCTTTAGGCTGGTGTGTGGAGTTGATGACTGTCTCAACACATGTTAATTGTTCTCCCAATGTGCTAAGAATAACACCGGGACCCCAACCATCATCATTAGTTTCTCGATCTAATTCTCCATCCATTTTACTGTCAATGGAGGAGTGTTCTTTTATTGATTTTAAAGGAGAATTTGGGCCAGCTGGGTTTCTGCCTCTGTTAGGCACTAACAGCTGGGGCGCTGCTTTAAAGGTGAGTCAGCACTGAAATATCCCTTCAGGTGTTACCAAGCTTCTACCAAACCGGAGTCTGGCGGGTAACCTTGCCTAGAGCTTCCTGATAGGGGTGCTAGTTGGTTGTCACCTTGTTCACACGTCTCATTCACACTTCATACATTACCTGCAGTCACTCATTACCCTCCTTATGTATGTAATAAATGTGTAAAAAAAATTCTATGTGTGGTGTATTATTTTAACCAAAAGAGGAACCTAGTTCCTTTAATTGTGTAATCTGTGAACAACGGAGAACCAAACTGTCCTGCCCAGTGTTCCACAGCAAGCATTCAGCGTGTATTTATGTGTGTCCAATATCAAACAGAACATCAAAACATTTAAAACACTAAAATCATCGGGGTTTTAAGAAGAGATCCGTTTTCTCCTATTGATCAAAGGGACCCCTCCTTTGGACTCCAACCAGTACTTCTCCTTTTTAAGTTTTAGAGGATCTTTTCTAATAAAGTCCTCTGGGCCTTCCTAACCCTTCTGTAGTTTAGAGAATATTACTAAAAAATATTCTCAAGGCCTTTAACCTTTTAATTTGTTTAGAAAGGCGTTACTAATAAACCCTTTCAAGGTCCCAGACCTGCACTGAGGTATGTATCCGACACCGGAGAGCAACCCGTCGGCTGCAACCGTGGTCAGACCTCAGTTCACTCTTATCTTTATTCACTTATTCACTTATTTCTTATTCACTTATCTCTTATTCACTTGTCTGATTCTCAACAAGCCTTAAGTAAGCCAGACAATTTTGGTTATGAATTACTAGGAGTTTGGACACTAAGTATTTTTATAATGTTCAATATAGCAGAAATAAAAGGTCTGCTTACCTTGTTTTTGTGTGCACACAGCTTTTGTCCAAACTCCGTTCACTCAGACCACGGCCGAAGTCCTCCCATCCGTTCCAGTTGACCTGGAGCGGATCCTGTTCCGTGACGCCAATTGAAGGATACAAAAAAAACAACAACAGCAATAGAATAATATTAAACACAAAGTGAACCCGTCTTCCTTCATTAAATAGGTTCTTTTAGATGTTAAGGAGGAATTGACTTAACCAGGCTGGCGGAGAATGAAGACAACCGGACACCTGCGGCAGATGGGGAATCAGTGAACTTTTATTGAGACAGAGACAACCTCTCAACACAGCTCACATCAGGAGATTCCTAATATTTGCTGTGAGGATGGGTATATATTCTCTAAAACTTACAGGAGGGGGTTGTGAGGAAAGTGCTGCATTAGCAGAAAAACAACTCCATAAAAGGAAATCGGCCTTGGGTGTTCTAGTCTCTTCGCTTGCAGATATCTTGCACCTGCAGGATGAGGCGATCGCTTCTTATCGCTCTCAAGGCCAAAGTCGTGAGCACATTTTTATTACACAGTTGCACAGTAACTTTAAAGCTGAACAATATTTAAAGCTGAATAATGTTTGATCAGATTATATTTTCTTCATTAGTCGACTAATCGCATAAATAATCGGTGACTAGTCGACTATCAAAATAATCGTTTGTGGCAGCCCTAATGTCCAGTGACTTCAAATACTTAGTGCTGCCCCAAGGAATCACAGCTGGAATTGAGTTTGTACTCTTGTTAGCAGTTTTTGCTGAATCTGTTATATGTGCCGTCATGCTGTCCATAACAGCAATGCTTTTTTTCTGTGAAAAAATCCCCCAGCCGCTAAAAAATCACCGTCGGTGGAAGCTTTAGCCTGGATGCTGTGTAGCTCAGAACACAAGTAAAATGCGTTCTCTCATGGTCACTTGTTTTCTGTGTGATGGACAAGTCACCTTTTTTATTAACAATCTGAGTGAGAGGCAGGTCAAACATCAAATGTATTTCATCCACATTTATAATATCATCTGGCTCGATGGAGTTTTCCACTATCTTTGTTTGAGTGACTGTGCAGAAGTTAGCGAGTTTTTCCTCGTAGTTGGGAGGGAGCTGCTGACACAAAATTGTGCCCTGATGAGCAGGTCTTTTCATCTCACAAATCTAAATCACTGCAATGGTCCACTTCTAAAATCTTCAATTTTCATTTCGGTGGCGATTGCTTTAGCCTTCAGTCTGATCTGCACGGTGGAAACACCACAGCCCCCTTCTCTCTGAGTGTTAATCCAGTTTTCAAGAAAGTTTTCAAGTTCGGGCCATCTGTTATGATTACCTCTGAAAGCTTTTGTCATCTTTTTGCATTGACTCAGTTTTTCACACTGGCATCTCCACTGTCTCATCATCAATTCATTTATGCCAAGATTACATGCAGCGGGTTGTTTTCCTTCTTCAACCGCCAGATTTATTGCCTTTAACTTTAATGCATACATAATGTTAAAATTTGGGCTGCATCATATGCTTTTCTTCGAGTGTTTTCCATGTTGATGAGGATGATTTACAATAATTTAATTGTGAAAGTATGCTAATGTATCACACAATTTCATTGGACCTCTGTGAACTACTTATCAACTTTATTGGTCTACTGTTACAAGGCAAAATGTTTTTGGTAGCATTGAAAAAAAAAATGCATTAGCTGCACCTTAGTATAGGCCGCAGTGTTCAAAATCTGGGAAAAAAGTAACGGCTTATAGTCTGGAATTTACGGTACTTTCTTAGTAATTCAATATCTTATTAAATACGTGGATGCACTGAAAATTTTATTTATATTTTTTTGTACAGTATTGTGGGCTACTCTTAGAGCTTTACACAATATATCACAGTCACCATTCATGTTGAGATTCACATCTGTGCATCACTGATGTGAATGACAGTTGGTGAATCTACCGGTGCTCTGAACGGATAATTGGAGGTGAGCTTCCCTTCCTCCAAGACATCTACAGGAAGCGGTGCCTGAGGAAAGCGGGAAGGATCATCAAGGACTCCAGTCACCCCAGCCATAAACTGTTCAGACTACTTCCATCAGGAAGGAGGTTCTGCAGCATCCGGTCCCGTACCAGCAGACTGAGAGACAGCTTTTTCCACCAGGCCATCAGACTGCTGAACACTTCATAGACACCTCACCTTCACTACTGGAACTTCAACATTATGCCACTTGTTTTGCACATGTCCAACTACCAACTTCTGTATATTTTATATATTTTATTTTATTGTTTACTCTATTTAATTTGTAAAATATGTAACACACACACACGTAGAAAAACATATTTAGTATACACATCCAGTAATGCATACACTCTTATATTGTACATATATTTATTACTGTCAGATTTAGCCATTTTTATATTTTGCTTGTTTTATGTTATTGTATTTTGCACAACTCTGTTGCTTGTGAAGCTCGCACACAAGAATTTCACCCGCATGTGCTGTACCAGTGTGCCTGCACATGTGATGTGACAATAAAAGTGATTTGATTTGATTTGGGTAGACTGATGCTATTCTTTCTCATTTAACATCAGCAGTACCAGTAACACAGCATAGAAGAAGGTAACAGTTAATAGTCTTTACAGCTTTGAAGCAACAATGGCGCCTGTGTTTGGCTTTGCCGCCGCTGCTACAGCTCGTTGGAGGCGACAGTGTAGTTTTTCACTGTCGTCGCTTGTCGTTTGCAATATACTTTTCGCTCTTTTGTATTCTGACTTTGCTTCTGCTGCTTTAATTTATGATCGGGATACACTGTTAAACATCAAAGATTCAATGGAGATCTACTGTGACAGCTGGGACAGCTACAGAAAAACTTTTCCTCCTCCTCTGGTGTGTTCCTCACCTGAGTGCGTGCTACTGTGCACAACCCGCGGCATTTCCACCCTCAAGAGACGAAAAAGGGGAACGAAGGCCAGCATCCAGGTGAAACGGAGAAGGTACCGGAGGCTAGCTGCTTGGCTGTGGGGTGCCTGCGACCAGTTCCTCTCCTGTTGTTTGCTGGGGATGATACGCCGCCGCCTGGGACCCGAGCCCCATGGCTCGAAAGCAGTTTGCTCACTCTGTGTCCGTCATCCATTTTCCGTTTTGCTGGTGACAGCTACGTCTGCTCATCGATCAAGGTTTTTCCCAACTCTGGAGTCGCTGCCCTGCCCGGCAGGTCCATAGGTTTGCACATACGGTGGCCCCTAGAGACAAAGCACGTACAAACTCCAAAACACTTGCAAACTCCAAAACACTTGCAAACTCCAAAACACTTGCAAACTCCAAAACACTTGCAAACTCCAAAACACATGCAAAATCCAAAACACTTGCAAACTCCAAAACACATGCAAATTCCAAAACACAACGGAAGTGCTCCAGGACGCTAGGGGCAGTGTGTAGCTTTTGTTACCTAGTAACTACACAAGCCAGGAAGTACCAATGACCGGATTTGGGCTGCATCCCAATTCAGGGTCTGCAGCCTTAAAGGCCGCATTTTAAGGCCGATTACGTCACAGCGACACGACGAAGGCTGTCCCAATTCAAAGGCTGCTCGAAATGCGGCCCTCAAATGCGTCCTTAATTTCCCTGAATTTTAAGGATGGGTCAGTGTAGCCTTCATGGCCCAACATATCCCAGATTTCATAGTGCAGCGGTGGTGTGGATAATTTTGCCGAAAAAAAAGCGGAGCCTCCGAAGAGTAAACTTTCAGAAGTAAGTACTGAATATTATGTCACTTATTTATGCGCAAATGTTTTTATAATGAAAAACATTAAAACATTATTGTTGGCCACATGTCGGGAAAGTTATGTGACATTAGCGATGTTTGTACTAACTTGGTTTTAAAGCCTTTACTTCAAAATATATGCCGTTCAATAGTTGAACTTACAGAGATTGTGATGATTTTATGGATAATTAAAGTCAGTCATATATCCACAAACACAACAAGCTGAAAGTCAGTGATGCTGCTCGGTTTGCAGTCCTGAAAATCACGGCACAAGCAGGATTCACTGCACTGTTAATGTTAGCTATGTTATATTACTGCCTCTGTTCTGTGGTGTCGAACCAAACGGACTTTAACGTGTGTTTGAACGAGCTGACGGTTCACTCGTTAAGCTGAAAGAAAGATGCTTTAATCACAGGAGTCACACATGTGTCCACTGTACCATCTGGGAACTCTTCTTGTTTCGTAATAACACAAACATTAAATCCTCCTTCTTTTGTGCTGTTTTGTAGCAGTGTATACACCTGAGACTGTCACCTGTCTGTCTGTCCTGCACTCTCTCTCTTTTTCTTTCTCTCTGATTGTCTAATAAAAGTATGAACATGTATTTATAAGTTACACTTGTGTTTGAACCCTGCAGCTTATCACAGATTTGATTTCCATGTGTGACAACTGCAAGTGTCCAGAGTGAGGACAGACTGAGGGACCCACTGCTGCACATCATCTGGGAGGCTTTGCACCCCTGATGATCTACCAGGACAAACTCAGCAGTGTGTGAGGAAGAGGAGGAGGAAGAGCCAGCAGCAGCTGACAGATGGAGAGAATAGACAGACTGTTCCTTGTTTTTGAAGGACTGCTAGGAAAGTTTAACATAACTAATTGTCTGTCCTGAATCAGTCTTATTAGGTAATGTTCAAATAATTGTATCATTCCAGTGTTTTCAGTGTGGGAGAAAGTACTCAGGGCCTTCAAGTTCAAAGGCCTATGAAAGGCAGCAACAAGTTTAATATTCAGAAACCTAAAGTATGTATCAGCAGCAGAATGGAGCTAAAAAAAATGTTTGTTTCAGTTCTATGAAGCTTTGAGTATTTTGGATTAGTAGCACTGCTGTGTTTGTTGCATCATATTGCTGTAATTGTTTATATGCTTTATATATTCTGAGGTAAGTTGATCTATAGTGTTACATCATATTCTATAAGGATGTTATGTGTTTGTATACTTTCTGCCCAGTTTGACCCATTTAGCAGAAGTCAGCCTGTTTAAGGCTCTGATATTTATTCTGTATGACTTAAAGCAGTTATGACATGGTCTGATTTTCTCACCCAATAAAGGAATATTCAATATATCAGTCTACTCTTCATTTTATCAGAAACAGTTATCACAGCTTGTACATTTTCTTTTAGGACATGGTGGAGGACTTGCTGCTGTTTACCAGGACAGACTCATATGCAAACTGATGACCTCGGACTTCTTTTCTTCATTTGAGTCACAGATGATGAAGGTCGGTTCTTTGAAAACCTTTTACTGTATTTTAATCTATCGACCTCCTGGACCTGCTGGGGTCTTTCTAACTGAATTTAACGACCTTCTGACATCGATCATTAAACTGGAGAAAGTTGTAATATTGGGAGACTTAAACCTTCATATTGATGACGCTTCCTGTAACACTGCTGCTGTGCTCATCACTATCACTGAGTCTTTTAACTTTAAGCAGCATGTTTTTTTTACAAAGGGCCACACTTTTGATCTTGTTTTCTCCCTGAGTATAAATATACATGATGTATGTGTGGAAGATGTCCATGTGAGTGACCATAGTTGTATATTCTTTAATTTGTCATTTTACGTGGATCCTTCCCCTCCTAAATTGATGATCCAAAGGCGGATTTTAAACGAGGATGCTGCTAGAAGGTTTTCTGGCATGTTTGTCCCTCGCATGGCTCAAAATCATATGGATTCACTTATTTTGTCTTTTAACAATCAATGTAAATCTATTTTAGATAAGGTGGCACCTCTGAAACGAAATGTCCATTCATCCATTCGCTTCCGCTTATCCTTTTCAGGGTCGCGGGGGGCGCAGGAGACTATCCCAGCTGTCATAGGGCGAGAGGCGGGGTACACCCTGGACAGGTCGCCAGTCTGTCGCAGGGCCAACACACAGGGACAGACAACCATTCGCACTCACATTCATTCGCACATTTACACCTAGTGGCAATTTGGATTATCCAATTAACCTATCCCCACAAGCTGCATGTCTTTGGACGGTGGGAGGAAGCCGGAGTACCCGGAGGGAACCCACGCAAACACGGGGAGAACATGCAAACTCCACACAGAAAGACCCCGGCCTGATGGTGGAATTGAACTCAGGACCTTCTTGCTGTGCGGCAACAGTCAGTCATCCTGGACTATAACTATTCATTTTCTGGTATGATTACTCCTAGCTCTCGTTCCCATTTCAGTGTTATATATATGGTTGTATTGCCTTTTCTGTCCGACAGTTGTAGATAGGATTCTATACTTTTTTAATTGTATGTTTCAACTTTGTATCTTTCAATTCTAATGAGTCAGTTTATATCCAGGTTGACCTTATGTTCAGTGATGGCGAGTAACGGAATACATGTACCAGCGTTACATATTTAAAATACAAAATATGAGTAACTGAATTCTGCTACAAATACCGTTTAGCCCTTTAAAACTGGTCAGAGCGGGCACGCTCCATTTTGCATAACTATTTTTAAATCCCTGTAGAACTGCAAGCACATAAGCTAGCGCAGTATTTTTTTTTTTTTTTTTTTGCAAATGAAACCGGAGGAGTTGTACTTCTTATGCCATCAGCTCGTCTTAGGTCACGGTTTCCTTCCACATATAGCTTTGCAAAAACTGGATAAAAAACACTTGCAGCAACAAAAACATAATATTCCAGAAAAACGCTTTGCCGATCTGATCAGCTGTTCATAAAACTTCCTACGTTGCAATAGACGTCAGAATGAACTATCGCATGTCCGCCATTCCCTGCCTGAAACCAGAAGTGACAGCATTTTTGCGAAAAATGTAGTTTTTTACCTTCAGGGCCTCATAAACCTATACTGGTGTTTAAAGTCATGTTTGACTTTATGCTTTTCTGAATAGTTTCTGGGATGCTAAGAACTCAAATTGCACTGCCGGAAATAGTTTATTTTGATGCACATGCTGTTTTTTTTTGCAAATTTGCATGATAATATTGTGGCGTGTTGGGGGAGCAGCTCGTTCTCTCCCATCAAGGCTTGGGACATGTGCTGCTGTTTAGATGTTCTCATTTTATTGTTTATGGTTACGTTACTTTTAACTGTTATCTTTAATATTGTGTTTGTACTACGGTACAAAGTCACTGACAATTATTGTTTTATAGAAAGAATGCAGTACCATAAGTGAGTTCTGTTATGCTGTTATTGACCCTTGAAGCACATTGTAGCATAGGCAAGTGTTTAATAAAGAGCTCCCCCTACCAGCTTGGGGTTGAACAGACAAGCTCCAACCTTCTGTAGAGCTTCTTTGCTAAGATTCCTCTCCATGCCATGATATTTAATTTCATTATTCCTGCAGCACATAAAAATATAAAGATAAGCTCCGGCAGACTTAAGGCAGTCTTAAAGGGTTAAAAAGTTGGTCTTCAGAATACAGTCACTTTGTTGAAATAAATGGATTACATGGCAGTCTTTTCCTGTTTCATATGCTATGCTATGCCTCTATTTTTGTTAATTCCACGCTGGTGGAAACCCAAACAAAACACACATTAAGAGGCTCTAATGCCTGGGTCTCAATCTCACGGCCCATGTCACCACTACTTGCGGCCTGCATAATGACATGAAGAAATGTTTTTTAAAATTATTATTCAAAACATAATTTAATATGAAGGCAATAAGCAGAGTGTTGGGTCTGCGCTTCCACAGGCCCCGCTGGTTTAGAAACTTATTCCCGTTAACGACAAGGATGCAAGGCAATCAGCGATCGATCGATTTTACTTGCTAGCAAGGGAGGCTGGTCGGAACCAGGCTCTTGGAGCTGAACGCTCCTCACCTGTCTCCTAGCCAACTTCAAATAAACAGCCTTCCTTGCCGCCTTTTATTGAAAACAGTTAGAGTACACACAAGCACCACCCATTGTAAAAAAACCCCTATGGTTCTAAAAGATAAGGTACTGTGTGTGTGTGTGCATGTATGTGCGAGCATCTGTATGTGTGTGTGTAGGCGCATGTTTGTGTTTGGGGGCCCACAAAAGGGTCATAAAGGCAGGAAGCTTACTAAACAAGAAAACAGAACCCTCACATAGGATGTCCCTATAATAAAACACTATAGCCTCCCCCACCAACAGGCTGGCTGGGGAGGGAGTCAGAAACAAAGGAATGTCTTTGATCCTACAGTTTGAACCAAGACTTACAAATTTAAGTAACATTATGACAACATTTAGCAATTTGACTCCAACACAGAGTGTTACAGGCATAAACCTAAGGAATGTAGCCTCATGGGCAGTGTAATCCCTGCTGCAGGGATAATGGACTGCAATACCCGTTGTGTGTCTGTGAGCGTGAGGGAGGGAGAAAAAAGAGAGTCAAAAAGTACAAGTTTTCACCGACCAGAAACGGGAGATGGAAGCAGGTAAATATAATAATAACCACTGCAGCTAACAAGAGCGCCTGACGAGCCCAGTTATAAGTAAGCTAGGGTGACCAACCTTCCTCTTTTCCCCGGACATATCCACTTTTCACGTTTTGTCCGGGGTGATTTTCGAGGTGAAAATGTCCGGGTTTTCCTACAGAGAACCCATTTGTGTAACGTCATCCCCGAGCTGCTGCTTTGTGAGTTGTTGTTCTGCGCTCACAGACGACACAGACAGCGCGCAGTAGCACACCTGATGATGTTTAAAAGATGCCAAAGCGCAACTGCAGCTTTTCAGACTAACTGTAAAAGAAATTTCCCTCGTACCGTCCCGGTACTGGTAATTTTTTTTTTTTTTATACAGATGAGGCCTTATTTCTGTACCATTATTTTATTCCAGAGGTTTTTAAATTTTTTGCCCTTGTTGACTTGTAAAAGCCTATATGACATTTTTTGCTTCACCATTCATTAACCGCACAGAGAAGGCGTCGTTTAAATGTGTTAAAATTTTCTTTAAGCAAACAGTATTGCCTCGGACTTCCAGTGTTAAAGTTCTTCCTGACTTTTTGGAAATCAAAATATGGTCACCCTAAAGTAAGCTATTAAGAATCGACTGTACACTGTGTTCGGGTTTTCCTCCAAAATAATAATTTCCGTTGGAGCAGCCTTTCAACTCCTCTCTCTGTCTCTCACTAGCAAAGTTGACCCAGACAAAATAAAGCTAGTTTTCAGCTACGAGCCTGAAACGGAACCCAGCTTATTAGCCAGAGGTCCCTTTACTACGGTTCAGAGCCGCGGACTTGTTTTATATACGTGTGAAATTGTTTTCTATACAAGATCGCTGCAAAAAGTGCAGCCTTATCTAATGTCCACCCTACTGTTACTCATTTTATATTAAGATGTAGAAATCTAGTTGGTATTGGTATTGCGACTAACCTTCAGTAATAGCAATAAATCACACAGTAATGGTACAGTCATGTAGTTGTAAAAAGCATGATAATATATTAAGTAATCCAAAGTTTTCAGAACGTTTCTCTCATTGAGTAACGTAACGGAATACATTACAAAATACATTGTGAGGCATGTATTCCGTAATCTGTAGTGGAATGTATTTTAAAAGTAACCTTCCCAACACTGCGTATGTTTTACTTCTTATGTCATTTTTACTCCTTTGTTCAAATCTCTGGTTAGAGAACCGGGGGTAAAGCGCCTGTCATAAGCTATCCACTAAGTTATCTCAAGGTCTTCCTCCAGTTTATATTTGTGTACTATATTAAACCACATCTTTAGTGTGAACTTGGTGACACTACCCATTTGGTCGATTACACTCATTGCTCCCTCTCGGTCTCTAATGAGATTTTGAATTTCCCTTCCCTGTATATATTGTTCTAGAGTGTTCCATTTGGATACAAAGTCTCTGTCACACCAACAAATTATAGGTCTAATTTGTTTTGCATGAAAATATTCTTCATTCTTGATCTATGACCATTCTATAGATATCTAGAGATGATTTTATCCCATAATCTATATTGTTTTCTGGGATTGTTGTTTTAAATCACTGCCTATTGAGATAGGCAGTGATTTAAATAAGTAGAGAAGCTGGGAAAAAATACTTATTTTTATAGTCTCTATTCTTGAACCAATATCTAATGAAAGAAGGTTCCACCCTTCCACGTCACTCCTTATCTTTGTCTATTTTAGTGAATGGACAAAGAAATAAGGAATGAACACTGGGCTGTGAGTTCAGTTCTTTGATCATTAATATGCAAATTGTCATGACCACTCATCAACATTTACTGATCACTTGGATTCGTTAATGATCTGGTTCATATCTATACAGTGGTCCCTCGTTTATCGCGGGATAAAAATAACCTGTGATAGTTGAAATCCGCGAAGTAGCCAACTTAATTTTTTTTATTATTATAGATGTTTTAAGGCTTTAAAACCCCTCATTACACACTTTTCTCAGACAGGCATGAACAATTTCACACTTTTCTCTCATTTAAACACTCTCAAAGTTCCAACCTTCGTAGAAAAATAAGTCCAGTATTATAGAAAGAAACCAATGGCACCCGCAGGTGCCTTTGACGGTGCACGATTTGTTGACATTGTTGTGTTTGTTGGGGAGAAAACTTGTCCAAATTGTCCATTGCTATTTTCTTCTTGGTTAAAATTTTTATCTTTCTTTTACTCTTGAGTTACTACTTTGTATTTTTCCTCTGCCCATTTAGTTTGACCTCCAGATAAACTGCACAGCGATCTTATACACCTGCTTCTTGAATTTCACATTTCTTTACCCATAGTTCCTTCTTATGTGTAAAAAAACAAACAGTCAATTTTTGTGTAGCTGTTATTGGTCCCTGAGTAGTGTATAGTCCCTCTTTTAGGGGTGTACTGCCCTCCAGATGTGAACTATCCCAAATTCTTTGTCTTAATTGTTTTTGTAATGAGGTTAGTATTTTTCTTCTTATTTGTTGTGTCCAGTTTACTGTCTAAAACTATATTAAAGTTGTCACCACATATTAATATCCCTTCCATTTCCAGACTTATGGTATCAAAAAAGGTTTAAAGAAATGTTTTCCACTGTTGGGCTATGCATATACAGTACATGAATCACTGTGGCCATTTCATCTTCTAGTCTTCCTTTCACAAGGACAAATCTCCCTTCTTTTTCCTTAATTTTTTAATGCACTCATTTTGCTTAAAAGACAGAAGGTGAAAGTGGGAAGTGCATCCTTGTTTTGTTAACATAAGACTTATTGCCGCTACTACGGGCACTATAGCAGTTTTTTTAAGAGCAGGGCTCCATGGAGTAAGTTTGCCTTAATAACTTTGTGTCACTGACAATGGGCCAATCTACTTAGCCCAATCTACTTGAATGGAGGAGCCACAGTGTCTGCTGGCCGGGGGTGGGCTAACGACTTGAATCTGTCTTTTAACAGATTTGACAATGGCCCACTTATCACCTCTCCCACCCCCCAGGTTCCATTAACCCCCCCCCCCCCCTCCAGTTGCCCCCCCCCCCCCCCCCTCCGGGTGCAATGCCATTGTCACCTGAGCTCTCCTCTCACCACAACCCTGCTTCACCCCTATCCACACATCTACCCACAACAAAGCCAGCCCCCCCCCCCCCCCTCCAGCTCAGCCTCACATCTACTTCACAGCTGATCAGGTGAAAAATCAGCTCAAGAGGACGAAGGCAAGGAAGGCTGCAGATCCGGATGGAATCTGCTCCAGACTGCTCAGGGACTGTGCAGACCAGCTCTGTCAGGTGGCCCTGTACATCCTCAAACTGAGCCTGAGCCTGGAGAGAGTTCCTGAACTGTGGAAGACTTCCTGTGTGGTTCCGGTGCCAAAAATCGCACACCCCAAGTAGTCCAACCACTTCAGGCCTGTTGCCTTGACTTCTCATCTGATGAAGACTATGGAATGGCTCATCCTGCACCACCTTCGGCCACTGGTGGGCTCAGTGATGGATCCCCTGCAGTTCGCCTACCGTTCTGGAATTGGGGTGGATGACGCTGTCATCTACCTGGTACACCGATCCCTCTCTCATCTAGAGCAGGCGGGGAGCACTGTGACGATCATGTTTTTTGACTTCTCCAGTGCTTTCAACACCATTCAAACTGCACTACTGAGAGGGAAGCTGGAGAGAGCCGGAGTAGGCAAACAGCTGACTGCATGGACCATCGACTACCTTACCAACAGACCACAGTATGTGAGGCTCCATGACTGTGCGTCCGAGGTGGCAATCTGCAGCACAGGAGCACCACAGGGCACGGTTCTCTCACCTTTCCTGTTCAGCCTTTACACTTCAGACTTCTGTTATAATTCGGATGATTGCCATCTACAGACGTTCTCAGATGATACAGCCATCATTGGATGCGTATCAGACGGGAATGATCAGGACTACAGGGGGGTCATCAGTGACTTTGTTGGCTGGTGTGAGACCAATGTACTCCAAAACAACGCCGGCAAGACAAAGGAGATGATCATAGACTTCAGGAGGAAGTCACCCACTACTACACCGGTGAACATCCAAGGGAAAGACATTGAGATAGTGGACTCTTATAAGTACCTGGGTGTTCACCTCAACAATAAACTGGACTGGACTACAAATACAGACATCCTGTATAAGAAGGGCCAGAGTCGACTCCACCTGCTGAGGAGACTGAGGTCCTTCGGAGTCTGCAGGACTCTGTTAACCCTTTAAAACCGGTGAGAGCGGGCACGCTCCGTTTTGTGCAACTACATTTAAATACTTGTAGAACTGCAACCACATAAGCTAGCGCAATAATTTTTTTGCATATGAAACCGGAGGAGTTGTACTTACATCTTATGCCATCAGCTTGTCCTAGGTAACGGTTTCCTTCCACATATGGCTTTGCAAAAACTGCATAAAAAGCACTTGCAGCAACCAAAACATAATATTCCAGAAACACGCTTTGCCGATCCGATCAGCTGTTCATAACACTTCCTACGTTACAATAGACATCAGCGTGAACTATCGCGTGTCCGCCATGACCTGCCCGAAACCGGAAGTGATGTCATTTTCGCGGAAATGTAGTTTTTTTTTTTTACCATCAGGGCTTCATGAGCCTATACTGGTGTTTTTAAAAGATATGTTTGACTTTATGACTTTCTGTGTCGTTTCTGAGATGCTTAGAACTAAAATTGCACTGCTGGAAATAGTTTATTTTGATGCATATGCTCCTTTTTTGAACAAAAAAGCAGCATATGCTTTTTTGTATATTTTTTTTATGCACCAAAAAAAATATAGTGCAAATTTGCACTATAATATTTATTTTCGTTTTTCCTGTTTTGCTGTTTTTCAAAAATAAAACTATGAAGACACTCAAAATAAATTTTCTGTGGTGGGAAATTATTTTGTGCAACTTTTTTGTATTTACAGTTTTGAGGGATAAGCCTCTTAAATTTGTCTAACTAGAAATATATGTTTAAAAAAAACAAAAACGATTTTCAATTTTTTTGTAGTTTATTGCACTTTCTTGCAATTTTTGTAATTTCTATGCACTTAATGCCGACATATTATTAAAATTTGGGCTATAATGGTTGTATTGCAACTTGAAATGCTCCCAAAAATGGCACTACAGCATGTAAAAATATAATATAAGCTCTGGCGGACTTGGTAGGTCGTAAAGGGTTAAGGACATTCTATGACACTGTGGTAGCATCTGCCCTTTTCTATGCAGTGGCCTACTGGGGGAGTGGATGCACGGACAGGGAAAGGAGCAGGATTGACAAACTGGTGTGGAGGTCTAGCTCCGTGCTGTTATGTCCCCTGGAGTCTGTGGAGGTGGTTGGCGAGAGGAGGATGTTAGTTAGTTAGCTGACATCCATCAGGAACAACCCACATCACCCACTGCATGAGTATATGAGTGGGCTGAGCAGCTCTTTTAGTCAGAGACTGAAACACCCTCGCTGCAGGAAGGAGCGCTTTCGCAGATCTTTCTTGTTTGAATAAGTAATTAAAATGCATCAAAAAAGGAGAAGTAGTTTCTATAAAGACAGTATCAATTGGAGTGTATCCTGCTGACAGCTTCTTTCTATTCTGACAGGATGGTGACAAACTAATTATGTACAAATGATCAAATTAAAATCCCATTTTACCACATTCATTTTTCAGAGTGAATTTGGTGCCTTCTTCCCCATCATGTGTTTCTTTGTATTCTTCTCAGGTTTCATTAAGATTATATAACATTTGGGTATGAAGATGCAAATTAGCAGTCCAAAACTGGAAGCAAGTATAGCAAAAATTTCTACAGCAACACTGAACTTCCCAGGGGAGCTGACATATGCTGGGACAAATGTAATCCATACTGCACAGAATATCAGCATGCTGAAAGTGATAAATTTGGCTTCGTTGAAATTATCGGGTAGCTTTCGAGCTAAAAATGCAAAAATAAAACATAAAATAGCCAGAAGTCCTATATAACCAAGCACAGCCCAAAAGCCCACAACTGAGCCGAGGGCACACTCCAATGTGATCTTGTCTTTGATTTCCTTAAAATTCTTAAATGGAAAAGGAGGAGAAGTTGTTAGCCAGATGATACATATGTTAATTTGTATAAGAGTAAATGCTGTAACACAGAGTCTCTGCTGTGTCTGCCCAAACCATTTTTTAACATTACTACCTGGACGTGTAGCTCTGAAGGCCATTAAAACAACCATAGTTTTTCCCAGAAGACAAGAGATACAGAGGACAAAGGTGATGCCAAATGCTACATGTCGGAGCATACAGGACCAATCAGAGGGCTGACCAATGAAGGTCAGAGAACACAGAAAACACAGAATTAAGGAGAAGAGCAGCAGGAAGCTCAGTTCAGAGTTGTTTGCCCTGACAATAGGAGTTTTCCTATACTTGAAGAAAATAAGTATCACACCAATCGTCATGTGGGCCCCAAATATAGATGCTGCAGTCAGCAGTGCTCCCATAATTTCTTCATATGATAGAAACACTGCTTCCTTCTTTATACAAGCATCTCTTCTCTCATTTGACCAAAACTCAGGGAGACATCTCACACAGGTGACTGAATCTGGAAATTAATATTAAAACAGACGTTACTTTTACCCAGTACAGTTGTGTATGCCTCTGCCATGATATATTCTACTGGTGCTTTAGAATTAGAAGTTGAAAAACAACATTATTATTGAATGACTGCTACACTGTTTTGTGATTAAATGACGATTGACACAGCATTCATCAGAGATTGTGAATGTAGTATACTTTCCCCTAGAATTTTAAAGGAATATGCATATAATTTTAAAAAAAATCATGAGCATACACAGGCAGAAAGATACATAATTCTCCTGTTAGAAAATCAAACATGTCCCTTTTATCCTAACGATATCTATATCTATATATCTATATCTATCTATTTATATGTATATGCATGTGTGTATATATATATATCTATATATCTATATCTATCTATTTATATGTATATGCATGTGTGTATATATATATATCTATATATCTATATCTATCTATTTATATGTATATGTATATGCATGTGTGTATATATATATATATATATGTACATATA
This sequence comes from Astatotilapia calliptera, assembly GCF_964374335.1. Lineage (NCBI taxonomy): Eukaryota > Metazoa > Chordata > Actinopteri > Cichliformes > Cichlidae > Astatotilapia > Astatotilapia calliptera. The sequence goes on from NC_137435.1 coordinate 14,851,591, forward strand.
TCCCCAAGAAAGAGGAGGAACCATCATGAAGAATAGGCCTCTGCACAGTATGTATGCTGGCAGACAGAGGAAGTGGCTGACATCCAGAAATCCTACCAGTGCCTCGAAAAAGCTGAAAGACAGTACAGAGGCACTAATCATGACAGCAGAGGAAAAAGCTCTGAGCACAGGATCCATAGAAGCTGGGGTCTGTCACACCAGACAAGACCCCAGGAGCAAGCTGTGTAAAGATGCCCCTGAGACAATCCAGCACATAACTGCAGGATGCATGTTGCTAGCTGGCAGGGCATACATGGAACGCAATAACCAAGTGGCTGGCATAATATACAGAATCATCTGTGCCGAGTATGGTCTGCAAGTCCCAAGGTCAAATTGGGAGAAACCCCTCGAGAATGATCGAGTTAAGATTCTGTGTGGCTTTTTGGTAGGACTTGACAAAGAAGTGCAGGAGACAGATGCTGTCCAGTGTAGCAAGTGATTTATTCACCATTTTGTGACCAACCAATATTTACAAAAATAAATAAAAAACTCGACTCCAAAATTAACTCAGTTCAAATAAACATAACTAAACTTAAATCAACGGAAATTAAGGTCAAACTGCACACAGCTACACTGCCCTGGTCCTTCCTTCCTTAACACCTGCTTTCATCTGCTTAAATAGTCCATTCACCCCTGGACTATTCCATTAGGGTAGGTATGGCAAACATTTCTATACTCAAACCTGTACTACTACTTATCCTAGCAATAAAACTCTAAGGTATAGTCACTACATCCATCCATCCCTTTGCTTCCGCTTATCCTTTTCAGGGTCGCGGGGGGGCTGGAGCCTATCCCAGCTGTCATAGGGCGAGAGGCGGGTACACCGTGGACAGGTCGCCAGTCTGTCGCAGGGCCAACACACAGGGACAGACAACCATCCGCACTCACATTCACACCTAGTGGCTATTTGGATTATCCTATTAACCTATCCCCACAAGTTGCATGTCTTTGGATGGTGGGAGGAAGCCGGAGTACCCGGAGGGAACCCACGCAAACACGGGGAGAACATGCAAACTCCACACAAAATGACCCCGGCTTGATGGTAGAATTGACCTTCTTGCTGTGCGGCATAGTCAATACATATTAAAACAAATCCATTTCTCTACTAACACTCTAAAAATCAGCTTTATTAAATTACAAAGAGTCTCCTCCTTCTTCACCTGGTCTCTTCCTGTGACCTCAGATTAACCAGGAAACTAAGCTACATTTCCTCCTTTTGTTCCTGGAACACAGGTAGGTAAGGTGGGTTCAAACAAAACCAATTAACAGTTGAAATAAATAACATGTTAACTTAACAAACTTGTCAGAATTGAGTTAAACCAAGATGTTGCACAATCTGTAAAAGTGCAAAACATAAACAAACCCAGGATAGTAGATGTTTGGTTATTGCAGACTACATATGAGATATGGCTAAATCAAAACAAGAATGTTAACTAAAAATATGGACAAATGGTGTTCTCACCACTTTGTCACAGGCTTTCAGATACAGATGGACAAAATGGAGATGGCTAACCAACCGGACATAGTGGTGGTAAACAAACAGAAGACAACAGCCGTAGTGATAGATGTAGCGGTTCCCAATGACAGCAACATCAGAAATAAGGAACACAAGAAGCTTGAGAAATACCAAGGGCTCAGAAAAGAGCTCAAGAAGACGTGAAAGGTGAAGGTAACAGTGGTCCCAGTGGTAATCGGAGTGCTAGGTGCAATGACTCCCAAGCTAGGTGAGTGGCTCCAGCAGATACCAGGAACAACATCTGAGATCTCTGTCCAGAAGAGCGCAGTCCTAGGAACAGCAAATATACTGCACAGGACCCACAAGTTCCCAAACCTCTGGTAAAGGACCTGAACTTGAAGGACAGACCACCCACAGGGGCAAGAGGGAGTTTGTTGAAATATATATGTATACTCTTCTAAGGTAGCACGTTTTATTACAGCTCAGTACTTAAATAGTAATAGTCAGGTAACAAGGCAGAAACAAAGTAGTAATGCAGTTATCGGCCCCTCTGGTGTTGGCCAGAGGGGCCGATGGCGCGATATGGCAGCCTCGTTTCTGTCAGCCTGCCCCAGGGCAGCTGTGACTACAACTGTAGCTTGCCTCCACCAGTGTATGAATGTGAGAGTGAATGAATAGCGGCATTGTAAAGCGCTTTGGGTGCCTAGAAAAGCGCTATATAAATCCAATCCATTATTATTATTATTATTATTATTAGTTAAGTTGCGCCTTAGGGTCGGGGAACGGGTCCTGACTGTCATCTGCGCTTATGCGCCGAGTGGCAGTTCAGAGTACCCAGCCTTCTTAGAGTCCCTGGGGGGGGGGGGGGGGGTGCTGGAGGGTGCCCCACCTGGAGACTCTGTTGTCCTGCTGGGAGACTTCAATGCTCACGTGGGTAACGACAGCGAGACCTGGAGGGGCGTGATTGGGAGGAACGGCCTCCCTGATCTGAACCCGAGCGGTGCTCTGTTATTGGACTTCTGTGCTAACCACAGTTTGGCCATAACGAACACCCTGTTCGAACATAAGAGTGTCCATAAGTGCACGTGGCACCAGGACGCTCTTGGCCGTAGGTCGATGATCGATTTTGTATCAGCAGACCTGCGACCATATGTTCTGGACACTCGGGTAAAGAGAGGGGCTGAGCTGTCAACTGATCACCACCTGGTGGTGAGTTGATCAGGTGGCGGGGGAGGACGCTGGACAGACCTGGTGCACCTAAACGCGTAGTGAGGGTGTGCTGGGAACGTCTAGCAGAGGCCCCAGTCCGCGAGATCTTCAACGCACACCTCCGGCAGAGCTTCAACAGCATTCCGAGGGAGACCGGGGACATTGAGTCCGAATGGACCATGTTCAGCGTCTCCATTGCCGAAGCTGCTGCATTGAGCTGCGGCCGCAAGGTGGTGGGTGCCTGCCGTGGTGGTAATCCCCGAACCAAATGGTGGACACCAGAGGTGAAGGGAGCCACCAGGCTGAAGAAGGAGTCCTATCGGGCTTGGTTAGCCTGTGGGACTCCGGAGGCAGCCGACAGGTATCGACAGGCCAAGCGGAATGTGGCTCGGGCAGTGGCTGAAGCAAAAACTCGGGTGTGGGAGGAGTTCGGAGAGGCCATGGAAAAAGACTTTCGGACTGCCTCGAAGAGATTCTGGCAAACCGTCAGACGTCTCAGGAGGGGAAAGCGGTGCTCTACCTGCACTGTGTATAGTGCTGGCGGAGCGCTGCTGACGTCGACTGAGAAAATTGTCAGGCGGTGGAAGGAATACTTCGAGGACCTCCTTAATCCCACTGACACGTCTTCCAAGGAGGAAGCAGAGTCTGGGGATGAGGGGAATGACCCGCCAATTTCCGGGGGCGAGGTCACTGAGGCAGTTAAACAACTCCTTGGTGGCAGACCCCCTGGTGTTGATGAGGTCCGCCCCGAGTTCCTGAAGGCTCTGGACGTTGTAGGGCTGTCCTGGTTGACACGCCTCTGCAATGTTGCGTGGAGATCAGGGGCAGTACCTGTGGACTGGCAGACCGGGGTGGTGGTCCCCATCTTTAAGAAAGGGGACCGGAGGGTGTGTTCCAACTACAGGGGGATCACACTCCTCAGCCTGCCTGGGAAAGTCTATGCCAGGGTGCTGGAAAGGAGAGTTCGTCCGTTAGTCGAACCTCGGATACAGGAGGAACAATGCGGTTTTCGTCCTGGTCGCGGAACACTGGACCAGCTCTTTATCCTCTCCAGGATACTTGAGGGTGCATGGGAGTTTGCCCAACCAGTCTACATGTGTTTTGTGGACTTGGAGAAGGCATTCGACCGTGTCCCTCGGGGTGTCCTGTGGGAGGTGTTGCGGGAATATGGGGTGTCTGGCCCATTGCTACGGGCCATTCGATCCCTATACAACCGTTGCAAGAGCTTGGTTCGCATTGCCGGCAATAAGTCGGACTCGTTCCCGGTGGGTGATGGGCTTCGCCAGGGCTGCCCTTTGTCTCCGGTTCTGTTCATAATTTTTATGGACAGGATTTCTAGGCGCAGCCAAGTGGCGGAGGGCTTTCACTTTGGTGGCCTCAGAATCTCATCTCTGATTTTTGCAGATGATGTGGTTCTGTTGGCTTCATCGGGTGAAGGCCTCCAGCTCGCACTGGAACGGTTCGCAGCCGAGTGTGAAGCAGCGGGAATGAGGGTCAGCACCTCCAAATCCGAGGCCATGGTTCTCAGCCGGAAAAGGGTGGAGTGCCCACTCCGGGTCGGGGATGAGTTCCTGCCCCAAGTGGAGGAGTTCAAGTATCTCGGGTCTTGTTCGCGAGTGATGGGAGAAGGGAGCCGGAGATCGACAGACGGATTGGGGCTGCAGCTGCAGTAATGCGGACGTTGCACCGGTCCGTCGTGGTGAAGAGGGAGCTGAGTGTAAAAGCGAAGCTCTCAATTTACCGGTCGATCTACGTCCCTACCCTCACCTATGGCCACGAGCTGTGGGTAGTGACCGAAAGAACGAGATCGCGGATACAAGCGGCAGAAATGAGCTTCCTCCGAAGGGTGGCTGGCCTCTCCCTTAGAGATAGGGTGAGAAGTTCGGCCATCCGGGAGGGGCTCAGAGTAGAGCAGCTGCTGCTCCACATGGAAAGGAGCCAGCTGAGGTGGTTCGGGCATCTGACAAGGATGCCCCCTGGGCGCCTCCTGGGTGAGGTGTTCCAGGCATGTCCCACCGGGAGGAGGCCCCGGGGCAGACCCAGGACACGCTGGAGAGATTATATCTCTCGGCTGGCCTGGGAACGCCTTGGTATTCCCCCGGACAAGCTGGAGGAGGTGGCTGGGGAGAGGGAGGTCTGGGCCTCTTTGCTTAGGCTGCTGCCCCCGCGACCCGACCCCGGACAAAGCGGATGACGATGGATGGATGGATGGATTAGTTAAGTTATTACCATGCTATTACCAAAGTAATAACCACTTAATAACCAAGTAATATTATGGTAGCAACATTTGTAACAGGAAAGGAATATTATGCTGACATTTATGTTAATGCATAATAAGCACCCAAAAACTAAGTTTAATACTGTAGAAATACAGCTCGGTAAAAGAGTGGTAATAGTAGGGTAAAAAATGCAGTTTTCAAGTAATAACTACTGAATTACCACTGGTGGTTTCTGTGTAATAAGCAGGAAACAGAACTGCAAAATGCAAATCTGCCTCTCTATTTAATAACATATTAATCAACTATTAAAGCAGACGTAAGAACGTTGTGATTACCTGGAAACACCTGTGGTAGTTTTTCTGTTATAAGCATAAATAGAAACAACCTACAAAGAGCTGGCTGCCAGTAGGTGGCAGACTGCTGTCTACTGGGAATCTGTCATTTGTATTTTAGCCCTGGATAAAAACAAAGAAGAAGTAGTGTGTCTTTTTGGCTTGCTTCTTGGAGCGATGCTTGCACAAAACAATGGATTATAACAGTATATTGGACAAACGGGAGAACATAGATGGCATCTTATTTTTGTGTACTGGACATTTTAAAAATTAGTTCCACTTCCTTTCCTACCTGAAATATTTTTACGATACTATGCATTGTCATCCATATTTAAACTATGCTGTGAAAGAGGGTCCTTTACACTTCTATGCACACCTAATATATTCATATGTATTATTCTTTTAAGCTTAATTATTAGTATTTTACCTAAGTTTTTTCACTTCATTACAGACTTCCTGGTTCTTGTTTCATTCAGTTATAATGATCATGGAATTCAATTCCTGCTTATTAACCCTTTAAGACCTACCATAGAACCAAGTCCGCCAGAGCTTATATCATATTTTTACATGCTGTGGAGCCATTTTTGGGAGCATTTCAAGTTGCTATACATCAATACAACCATTATAGCCCAGATTTTAATAATATGTATTCATTAAGTGCATAGTAATTACATAAATTGCAAAAAAGTGCAATAAACTACAAAAAAATTGAAAATCGTTTTTGCTTTTTTAACATATATTTGTAGTTAGAGAAATTTAAGAGGCTTATCCCTCAAAACTGTAAATACAAAAAAGTTGCACAAAATAGTTTCCCACCACAGGAAATTTATTTTGAGTGTCTTCATAGTTGTATTTTTGAAATACACCAATTTTTATACACTGCAGGAAAAACGAAAATAAATATTATACTGCAAATTTGCAAAAAAGCAGCATATGCATCAAAATAAACTATTTCCAGCAGTGCAATATGAGTCCTAAGCATCCCAGAAACGACACAGAAAGTCATAAAGTCAAAGATAACTTTTAAAAAGACGAGTATAGGCCCTGAGGCCCTGATAGTAAAAAATACTACATTTCCGCGAAAATGACGTCACTTCCGGTTTCGGGCAGGTAATGGCGGAAATGCAAAAGTTCGCGCTGACGTCTATTCCAACGTAGGAAGTGTTATGACCAGCTGATTGGATCGGTAAAGCGTGTTTCTGGAATATTATGTTGCTTTTTATGCAGTTTTTGCAAAGCTTTATGTGGAAGGAAACCGTGACCTAGGACAAGCTGATGGCATAAGATGTAAGTACAACTCCTCCGGTTTCATATGCAAAAAAAAATTTTGCGCTAGCTTACGTGGTTGCAGTGCTACCGGGATTTAAAAATAGTTACGCAAAACAGAGCGTGCCCGCTCCGATCGGCTGTAAAGGGTTAAGCAGAAAATGCCAAAGGTGTTTCCTGGTGGTCATCACTACTTTTTAAGTTTGGTTATTAATTTGTTATTAAACAAAAATGGGCAGTTTTGCAGCGCTGCTTCCTGCTTATTACACAGACTCTTTGACAAGTAATTGAGTGGTAATAACTTAGAAATTACCACATTATTACATATTTGTTTCTGCCTTGTTTCCCTAGTCCAATAACATTAATGTTAGTTTAATATTTCTTAACTATAACCACTGTTGCTACCATGATATTACTTTGATGTTGAAAGGTTATCACTTTACAAACAAGCTGTAATAGAATGTGCAGGCATACAGACTAACCTGAGGCAGTGAGTTAAATATTTTCAAATATTTTAATCAGGCATTCTAGATGGAGATTATCTCTGCATAAAAGCATTAATCAAAATCATTAAATAGTTCTCATATGGCCTTCCTACATATATAACTTTGCTTTGCAACACACCAAAATTAAATGAAATATCACCACACCGGTAACGTTGCTGATTTCTCCTTCTGCACATCTTATACAGTCATAGCAGCAAACAGGCCTTCCTTTCTGGAGAACCTTACGTGTTCCTGGGGGACATTTCTCACTGCAAACTGACACAGGAACCTGCATGATCAAGAACGTTTAACTGTCTATAGACATTGAGAAAAAAAATGTCTCTGTGATGTTCTTTGTTAAAAAACAAATAAATAAAACTCTTAATGTTGAAGCATCAAAACCAAAATAAACAAAGTATGTACATATGTATAAAATTAAAAAATAGAACAAAAACATAAAAACAATGAAATTGTACGATAGCTTACCTGCTTTGAGTTTCTTGCCCAAATTAAAGACTTGTTTTGCAGATTTAGCTGTTTTTCTTGAACTAATGATGGATTATACAGACCAACTGTTACAAACTCCACAACACTGTTTTCTCTTGACTGCCAGTTTATAATGTCATACTTTGCTGCTGGATCTCCATTCTCATCAAAGTGAACCTCATCTCCTTCCTTAGTTGTGAAATGGATCTTTCGTATGTGTTGCAGAACCTAAGAAATATGTTATGACTCAATTTATTGCGTGACAAAGATTTTGCACACCTACTGACTGAAAAATATACAGAAGAACTGCAAAATGAAGTTCTTGAAAATATTTTTAACTAAAATATCTTTTTAATAATGTATCTTAATGTGAACATTGTAATGTAAATTAGTAAAAAGCTCACCGTGAGTGGGTCTAGCTGCACATTTTTGTTACATGTTTTATTACAGCTGAGGATATTGTGAAGTGCATGGGCCACTGCATACACTCCTTTGTAGACATTGTTAAAGAGAGGCATGAGAGACATGTCAATGAAGCTATTTTGAACTCCAGTTACATCTTCATGCCCAGTACACTCTTTCTGAATGTCTGCTGATGACGCTGACTGCCTAAACCTACAGTTAAATAATGTCTCCCAGAACTCAATAAACAGTTCATTGTTTGATGAATTGAGTGGCTTCTCATTCAGTATGAACTCTCTCAGGCCAGTGACATGTACTTTAGGAATGGAAAGACCTATGGCACCATCCAGTATGTGATGTGTGTCCATTTCTGCAGTTCGTGAATCAAATATCCAAGTCTCACTGCCTATCCACTGATACCCAGACAAGTTATGGTATGAAAACTCAGGTAGCAGCACATTCAAATCTGCACGGGTAAGGAATGTAACAATCACCTTGGAGGTTGAAGCCTTTATAATGTCAATTATCCTTTGTATCTTGGCAGATGGATCTGTTCTAAAGAAAGGTACAGAATACTCCAGACAGATGCCCAGCTGCTGTGCAGTTTCAGTGAATGTGGCCATGCCATTATTTCCATAATCATCATTGGATCTGATAGCTCCAACCCAAGTCCATCCAAAATACTTGACCAAATGGGCCAGGGCTCTGCTCTGGTAGTAGTCACTGGGTATTGTTCTGAGGAAGGATGGGTACTTGGTTTTGTCACTGAGACAAGCACATGTAGCAAAGTAGCTGATCTAGAATAAAAAATGAAAAACTTATAAATGAAAAAGACACAAGATGAAAAAAATGAAGCTGTTAAAAATAAAATATTTGAATTTTTTTTTTAACAGCTGTGATGCATATGCATAGATACAAAAATAGCAATTCTACTCAGTACAGGTACATAAAATGTACCAGGCAAAGCTTTGATCTAAGAAAACAAAATATTTTTAAAAGTATTCAAAGATTTAAAAAAAAATTAGATATGTATAATACCCACCACTGGTATAAAAAAAGGTCCGATGACAGTAGCTACTGCTATGCTTTTAGAAGAAGAGGTCGCTCCTATAATGGCCTGCACATGTGCAGGTCTGGTGCACGTTGTCTTTGACGGTACAGACACAATTTCATTACCATTAGCTAAAGCCAGGGTAGCTCCAATGCTTCTGGTATCAGGTCCACAAATGTCATAGATTTTATAGCCCACAGAGATTCCTGGCAGTAGGTCTGTGCTGTTATTAATTTCCTCAATGGCAAAAAGCATAGCCTGGGCAAACTGCAAATCTCTGAAATTTAAACTTAATTGAGACAAACAATTATGAATAATTGTGTTCCTTAAAACAGACACAAATATTTATGGATAAATGTTTAAATAGAAACAAAAGCATTTCTCATGAAAACATTTAAGATAAGATATGATAAGATAACATTTATTAGTCCCACACATGGGAAATTTGTTTTGTTACAGCAGAAAGTGGACAGTGAAAAGTTACATAGAAAAATTAGAAAAACCCCTAATGAAAGGAATTTAAACGACTGAAAAAATCAAAATAAATTTTATTCTACTTTTGATTCCTAACAGATTTCGTAAATGTAAATGGATTTGTATCTTGTCATTTACCTGGTACATTGTAGTCGCAGAGGTTTGATCATGTAGGTATCTGTTCTGTCTTTCCAGCCTGTGTGAAAAGAAAACACCCCACCCAGTATAATTTCTCCATCTTTAAATAGCAGCAGGTTCTCAGGATCTCCTCTACGCCTGCACACTGGCTCCTCAGCAGAAGAGGCAGATGCCACTAACAGCAGTTGCAGAAGTGCCCATCCCTTTTCTGGCCATCTTTGTGTTGATGTCATTTCTTGAGCTAAACCCTTAGTAGCATTAAAGTACTGTAATGACGATGAAATACTTAGACTGGTATTTATACCTTTCGGTGCAGCATAAATAAAAATCGAATAGAGACAGTTAATTCCCAGTAGATGTACAAATTCAGCAAAATGAGGGACATGCCCAACTTTGCCATTTAATGTAGTTTCATATATGTAAAATAAGGATATACACAGGTTTATTTAAATATGAATTAACAATGCAAATCACAATTCATTACAAATGAATATGTAGAAAAAAAATTATTTTTCCAAAACAGTACTTTTATGGAGTATATTTTTACAGCACTCTTAGAGTTTTATGAAACAAGTTACAGTCATCCATTCACTTCCACTTTCACATCTGTGATGAATAGATGTGATATTAAGATCTGTCATCAGTATGATACTAATTTCATTCTGAAGTTTACATGACATGCTGAAGAAAATTTACACCATTGAACCCTCCTCTCAGAAACTGTAGTGGATTTAACAATGTCTTTGAAGTGTGGTTTAAGAAAAAGTGATTTTACATCATGTGTAGCGCCATCTTGTATCAGTACAGAACCTGATTGTTTCGTGTTACATCTTTTACTAGATGCACTGAAATGGGGTAATCCACCTGTGGGCCGTAATGTTTGGGTTTGTAGATCACTTTGCAAATGACAGTTGTGTGGATAAGTACTTGCTTGAGTCAGTTGCATAGGTGGTTCAACAGACCCACAAGTTGAAGCTGACACTGTCCCCTCTGTGTTGTTGAGTCATGATGTGGAAAAACCAAGCGTTGCAATCAGCTGGCAGTGCAATATCCTTTTTCAATGAGTACCAAGCACTTCCAACCAGTTTACACCAGTTTGCAACCAGTGTGGGGGGTCAGTACTCAAGAACAATAATGTATTACACATTATGTGTTACATTTAAGTAAAACAGTATGTTATATACTCTTAGCCTAAAGTTATTTGTTATGTTACTCAATACTTTCTGGTAACTTTGTAAAATGACCGGTTATGTTGTTTAGATGAGCTGCATTTTATCACATAAAATATTGCTGATTGTATCCAACGGGCATCTGCTCTGCCAGCTTGTTCTGTATACTGACCCAGCGAAGAGAAATCAAATCTGGCTTTAGCCTGTTGGTCCAGTGAACCACTGGTTCTACTTAGATGACAGATTCCATTCAGCATCAGCAACAACGTACCAGATGTGAGATGAAGAACAAACACAGCACAAAGGCAAGAGTACATGATCAGCAGTTTAGAGGTATTTTAGACATTCAACACCAACAGATTTTTTTTTATTAACTGTAATTTTTGTTTACACTAAAAACTCATGTTCTAAAATACCATATATTATATTCTGTTGTAATTCTATACGAAAGAAGAGCTTGACTGTTATTGCTGTTACCAATATATTAAGAGAATAAAGGTAAACTTTCCTGATTTCATTTGCTCTGTATCTGTGTCTAGCTGCTCTTTGAGAATCATGCATGAAACTGAGGTAAGTGACGGAAGTGACGGACAAGGTAAGCGACCCATGTTGTAGGTGACGTCAGACGCCGGAGATTTTGGCGGAGAAAAAGCAAATGGTAGCATAGAGTTTAACAAAGGTTTTTCAAGCTTCAGTATTACCAAATATACTAATCAACTGTCATATAACTAACAACATCTGTTTTATCATTTCTAACACCCTGGAGGACAACGGGAAGAGTTTAGACGCTCTCCAAGATTACATCGACCGCTGTTTTCAAGATTTAGTAATGAATAAGGCCCAGAGTGCATCTTCCCCGGCCAAAATTGAGACGCCGTCATCGAAGAGATGTCGCCCGGCAGACAACATCGCCTGCCGGCAAAGACATCGCAGACATCCTGGAGTCAATCGACAAGCGATTGTCCAGTTTCGATGCGAGGCTGTCCCTGGTGGAGATTTTACACCGGGAATTTAAATCTCTGAGAGAATCCCTGGAATTCAGCCAGCAGCAGGTGGAAACGCTTGCCGCTGAAAATGCCACACTACGGGAGTCGGTCAAATCTCTCACGATAACGTGACCCAGCTAAACATTGAAAATAAAAAAATAAAAGAGTCCGTTATCGATCTACAAGCCCGTAGCATGAGAGATAATCTTGTGTTTTCTGGTATTCCAGAAACTGCTGGAGAGGACGCAGAGGCAACGGTGAAAAGCTTCATTAAAATCCACCTGAAGCTGCCGGAGGACACCGTAAAGAACATCAACTTCGATAGAGTACATCGCTTGGGGGGCGTGTGGTCGCGGACCGGGAGACCACGGCCTATTGTGGCCAAATTCGGTCAATTCAAACAGAAGGAACAGGTGAAGAGTCGCGGCAGAGAGCTGAAAGGAATGGACTTCAGCGTGAACGACCAGTTCCCCAAAGAGATCCTGGAACGACGCAAGGTCCTGTTCCCAGTTCGACGTAGCTTCATCCAGAAAGGCTCCCGTGCTGTCATCGCCGTGGACCGGCTCTACGTGGACGGACAGCTCTACCGCGACCCCGGCACCACACCATGGTTATATTGACTGCACTCCAGATAAGAACCTGCTACACTCTTTTCTTATTCATTCACACTTTCTCTTTTAACATGGGTTTAACCTAGTAATGTCAATATGATGTCATAGCAGATATAACACCGTCACCCTCCGTCATTGCTTTAATTGGAATGTTTCCGTTTCGTTTCTTTTTTGTTGTTGTTGCTCACAGTTCATGTGGTTTCTTTCTTTCTCTTGTCTTTCACTGCTGTGGTCACCTACTTCCCCACTCACCTACAAACAACACCCTCTATTTCTCCATATTTTCACACCACGATCACGCAAACACATCAGCTCAACGGCAGCACATTCACAACAGCCTCACAGCACGCACAGACTTGCAGGACACATAAGCAAGCCACGCTTGTTCATATTAGTGAATATTCACACACATAGTCAGACTTATGGAGCCTCTCACCACACTTCTTTTTCTCTTTCTATTTACAAACAAGGGATGTTTCCACATTCTCTCCACCTGTCTAAACGAAACACCCAGCATACTTCATTAGACATACACACACAATTATGGGCATGCTGAGGTTTGTCACATGGAATGTAAATGGAGCTGGCTCCAGAGGAAAGAGGTTAAAGATATTTAACCAGCTTAAAAAACTACAGGCAGATGTTGTTTTATTACAAGAAACTCACAGACCTGTCACAGGTTTAAACGAACTTAAAACACCTGAGTTTCCTAACGTGTTTGCAGCCTGTTATAATTCTAGACAACGGGGAGTAGCAATTTTAATACATAAAAATGTTAATTTTACAGTACTCGATACAGTTATAGATCCAGAGGGTAGATTTCTAATTATTAAACTATCAATATTGAACAAAAAACTATGTATTGTAAGTATATACGGTCCAAATGTTGATGAACCCTCATTCTTCCACGGATTTTTTAGTGCACTCTCTGAACACCTTGATTGCACACTCATTCTTGGCGGTGACCTCAACCTTGGACTAAATGAAGACATGGATAGGCTCAACACAACAGGAACTCAGCGCAATTGGCAGTCCACAAATATAATCAAACAGTATATGAGCGACTTTGGTCTTTGCGATGCATGGCGCTCTCTTCACCCCACCAGTAAGGAATATACTTTTTTCTCACATGTTCATCACTCTTACTCTCGTCTGGATTATTTTTTGGTCAGCAGCTCACTGCTGTGTGACATTTCAGACACTGAGATTCATCCTATAGCTGTCAGTGATCATGCTCCTGTATCTTTAACACTAATGCACAAGAATAACACTACGCCAAGAAAAAACTGGAGATTTAATATATCACTACTTAAAGATGAAGACTTTATTAAATATTTTAAAAAGGAATGGACTTCATATTTAGACTTTAATGACACTCCCGGAATATCTGCTTCTGTTCTATGGGAAGCAGGGAAAGCTGTGATGAGAGGTAAAATAATTTCTTTCTCATCACACAAAAAGAAAGAAGAAAACAAAAATATTCAGGAATTAGAAAAAAACATCAAATCACTAGAAGAAACCTACGCGTGCGACCAAGATCAGGAAACATTGAACAAAATATGCAAAACAAAACTAGAATTAAATGAAATTATTAATAAAAAAACACAATTCCTTATACAAAGACTTCGCTTGCAGAATTTTGAACACAGTAACAAATCCGGTCGATTTCTAGCTAACCAGCTAAAAATAAATAAAGAAAAAACAACTATATGTGCTGCTAAAGATTTATCGGGGAACATAATATATGATCCTGGAAGAATAAACAACATTTTTAGGAATTTCTATGAAACTTTATACTCACCACAAATAAACCCATCTAAAAATGAAATTGATCTGTTTCTTGACAACGTAACTCTTCCAAAATTACTAGATAGTCAAGCAATGGAACTGGATTCGCCACTGACGCCAAGTGAACTCCAGGAAGCCCTGATAAGTATGCCCAATAATAAGGCTCCAGGTCCAGACGGCTTCCCTGCAGAATTCTACAAAGAATTCTGGATAATTTTGGCACCAGTATTCCACGGCATGTTGCAGGAAATCGAGGAAAATGGCAGACTACCACCAAATATGAATTCTGCCAACATTAGTCTCCTGCTAAAACCAGGCAAAGACCCTTTATTTCCCTCAAGCTATCGTCCAATTTCTCTTTTAAATGTAGACCTTAAAATAATCTGCAAAGCTCTCTCAAAGAGATTAGAGAAAATGACCCCCCTCTTAATTCATCCTGACCAAACTGGTTTCATAAAAGGTCGGCACTCCTCAACAAACACTCGTAGATTACTTAATTTAATAGACTACTCATACGATAAAAACATCGAAACCATAATATTATCTCTAGATGCAGAAAAAGCATTTGACAGAGTTAACTGGAAATTGTTATTCGCAACTTTACACAAATTTGGTTTTGGAAACTCTTTCATAAACTGGATAAGAATACTATACAATTCCCCAACAGCTCGTATCAGAACAAATGACCAGACATCCTCCAGCTTCTATCTCCTGAGGGGCACCAGACAGGGATGCCCACTCTCCCCTTCACTTTTTGCAATTTTTATCGAACCTCTAGCAGCAGCATTTAGACAGGCTACAACAATTAAGGGCATAAAATGTAAGAACATAGAACATAAAATCAGTCTCTATGCGGATGATGTGTTGCTTTTTCTGCAAAACACACAAACCAACCTCTCTGAGGTAATTACTTTAATAAACTGGTTTTCAAGAGTTTCAGATTATTCAATTAAATGGCCAAAATCTACAGTTCTCCCCATTAACTGCTCCTTCCATAATTCTTCCTCTGCCCCACTGCAATCCGGAAATATTAAATATTTAGGTATTAATGTCTCTCCTAAGCTTTCAGACTTAACTAAATTAAACCACATCCCACTTCTAAAGAAAGTAGAAGGCGATCTGACTAGATGGAAATCTTTACCCATATCACTTATGGGAAGGGTCGCCACTATAAAAATGATGATCTTGCCAAAAATAAATTACTTATTTTTGATGATCCCTAACAAACCATCACTAGATTGGTTCAGATCTCTGGATTCATATATTTCCAAATTCCTTTGGAAAGATAAACCCCCGCGTATCAGCTTAAAAACGCTACAAAGAACCAAGGATAGAGGAGGATTAGATCTGCCTAATTTTCACCAATACTTCTTAGCCAACAGGCTTCAGTTCATCTCAGAATGGTTAAAACATACCTTCTTAGTTGAGCCCTGGCTAGATGTTGAACAGGCACTATGTAAGGATCTAGAGATTTCAGACCTACCATTTATTAGCTCAAACATCAAAAGACATGAATGCTTTAAAAGTATCAACATCAGCTTTTCTCTGACAGCATGGTGGGAGTTTCTAAAAATAACGGAGTCTTCATTAATCCCATGCAAACGTACACCTATCTGGAATAACCCTGACATATTACAAAACAATAATATGATTAATTTCCCAGAATGGAGTTGTAAAGGAATTAAATACTTAGAACATATATTAGAGGGAACAGAATTTATTCCATTTGACAGACTAGTTGCACAATATGGGATCAACAAGACAAGATTTTTAGAATATCAACAAATTAAATCCATAGTAAAAAAGAAATTTAACCTCAGTCAAGTTGAATTACAAACACCACTAAGTGCGGCACATTTTCTTACTCTTAAATCCCCCAAATTATTATCTAAAATATACAGAACACTTTCTAAATTAGATGAATCAATATCCCTTCCTATTGCAAAGTGGGAAGCAGATTTATCAGTCAGCTTAGACCAAAACTTCTGGTCTCAGATTTGCTTAAAAACCTTTAAATTAATTAAAAATCCCAGTCTGCAATTAATACAATACAAAATACTACATAGAGTGCACTATACAGGTCATCGGATATTCAAGATGGGCTTTACATCTTCCAACAACTGCTCACACTGTCAAGGCAATACACCAGACAATTACATCCACGCTCTTTGGTTCTGTCCACCAGTGCAAAAGTTTTGGCGCGAGATATGTGAAGACTTATCAAAGTGTCTGAAATGTAACATTCCAACCTCCCCCTTAGTGTGTTTACTGGGCAGCTTAGATAATGTCACTTCAGAAAAGAATATAGCCCATATGATTTTCACTGCCCTATGCATAGCCAAGAAAACAGTCCTCATGAACTGGAAAAATAAAAATAATCTTAATTCTAACCAATATAGAAATTACCTATTAGATTACATTAGTCTTGATACAGCCTCTGCCACCACATCAGATCAATTGCTCTGGACTCCTTTTATCAGCTCCATCACCTAGTGGGGGTGGGGGGTCATAATTTGGTCCCACCTTCACTGTTGTGATTGGTGTGGGGGTAGGGACAGGCTTAGGGCGTCGGGGGGTTCCCCGGAGGCATCTTCCTTGGGGGGCTCAACCCGGGGTAGCGGTCATGTCCGGTTGGGGGCTCTGTTGGCTCTCAGGTGACTGTTTCCTCGCGGCTGCGTGCAGCGGGGCTAGGGGAGGGTCTGCGCTGACGGACGTGGGTTACTGACCTGGTAGCCTGGCTGGCCCTGGGTGGGTCCGGGATGGGCGTGAGGTTCTGGGGGCGCTCCGTCTCTGGGCTGGGGCCCGGGCCGGGCCTCGGGGGCTTGGATCCTGGTTGGTGTGTTGCCGGGGTTGTGGGCGGGTGGGTGCATGGGGGCCCGGCCCTGGAGCAGGGTGCCGCCGGTGCGTCGAACCACCTGGGGGGCTCTTCAACTGGTGGGGGAGATGGTCACATCTTGCAGGAGCTTTCCTCTCTTCAGGAACTCTCTCTGCAGGAGGGGGAGATACAGGAGAGGTGGAGGAAGATCTCAGCCTGGGCGTTTATTGTCTTATGTAGTCTGGAAGATGAGTGGATGGTGGGGTGGGTGCAGTTTTCTCTGTGGTGGGGTTGGGTGGACTGTCCCGGGCTGTGTGGGGCCGGGAGGCGCTGCTGCACTGGGCCCCGGTCTGGATGGACCTGGGCCCCCTTTCCCTGGCGGGTCGCGGAGTGTGGGAGTGCCTACTGGGGTCAGCGGGGGAGCTGGCCCCAGGGAGGGGTTACCTGCCCCTCCCTTCCTTCCCTCCCCATCTCCAGCTGCCTCTCTCTTCCCGCTCCACCACAACCACCCACACATGCAGGGCCTTGGAGTAGGGGTATGTCACCAGGGTGCAGAGGAGGCTACCCCCCCCCCCCCCTGTCCCCTTCTGGCTGCCTCTGCCTCAATTTTATCCCACAACTTAGACATTCACATTATTCACACTCTCATTACACATACATATAGGATCTTGGGGGTGGGCACAATCACGGAGTCCAAATTACCATCAGGGTGTACACCCCACCCCTGGCGTCGTTGCCCACCTCTCAATTTTAAATACACTTAGACATTGAGGGCTATCAGGAGGGACTATGCGCTTACCTGCTGCTCCTTGGCAGGTAGCTCCATGCCCTCCTGGGTTTTAATTGCACCTTAGAACACACATGCATCAACACTACAATGAGCGGGTGGAGGGAGGTTTGGAGTCTTCTCCCACCCCCATTCTCTGCGACCTGCTGGAGCGGGGGGGCTAGGAGGAGGAGTTGGCCGTCCGACTGCGGTCTGGAGTGTGGGGCCTCCCTGCTGCTGCGGAGTCGGGGCGGTCTGCCTCCCCCCACCGCAGGGAAAAGGGTAACACCACCTGGGTCTGGGTGCAGTTCCCCCCTCCAGGGGCAAGGGTACCTAGACCCGGTTTGTAGAGTACGCTTGGGGAGTGTGATCGTGTGTACAGTGTCTCTTTATGTCTGTCTCCACGTTGGTTGAGTGTGGAGTGAGTGCATATGAGAGCATGAGGGGGGGAATGGATGTTTGTGTCTGTGTGTGCCTGTATGTCTGTGTCTATATGTCAGGTTGGGTATCAGACGCCACCTCTCTGGGGACACCTCAGGCCCTCCAAGGTTTGGAGGCCTATCTCCACCTACCACCACTTCCCCTGCCGGTGGCGGACTCCCTCAGGTGTCGGTGCGTTGGTGGTTCTTTGTGTCCGGGGGTGGGCTTCCAGGTACACACCGGCTCACTCCTTGGCGGCCGCTTATCGGGGCCTGGAGCCTGGGGCTCGCTCGGGCCCCTTCGGGGGTGGGGTGCCCCCGGCCTCTCGGCCTGGGGCTCGGTCACTCAGGCACAGCTGGCGGCCGGCGGAGCTCACGGGCGCGTCACTGCAACTCCCCCTGGCTTCTGCTCCGCGGCTGCTGAGTGAACCCTCATCTGGGACTCTCCTCAGCTCTTACTGGAACAGTGGCGCGGCTACCCCTCTGTTGGTCTTCCATGGTTT
This sequence comes from Astatotilapia calliptera, assembly GCF_964374335.1. Taxonomy (NCBI): domain Eukaryota; kingdom Metazoa; phylum Chordata; class Actinopteri; order Cichliformes; family Cichlidae; genus Astatotilapia; species Astatotilapia calliptera. The sequence goes on from NC_137435.1 coordinate 14,870,205, forward strand.
CTTGTGTTCTGGGGGCCTCTGGATGTCTGGAGTTTTGATCTCCTCCATACCTGCTTCACACCCTGGAGGATGGGGCTGCGGCCCCCCCACACTCCTCTTGCAGATCGTTACATGGAGAAACCTTTGGAATACAAGCGCGCTGATCCACACAGGTATGCACACGGGTGTTCACTGCTCGTAGACCCAAATTACACCTTTCTTGGCTGCTACTTCGAAGCACATCTGTCCTGCGTGCTGCACAACAACATTGAATATTTAGTATTTACTGCTGTTTACACTTAGCTAGATTAATGCGATGGTGTTGTGTTTAGTATGTTGCTTTGTTTGTTTTTTTTTGGTTTTTTTGCTTGTTTTCTATTCTTCTCTCAACAGGTGATCCAGGAGATTTTTTTTTCTCCCCCCCTTTCTCACTGTCCCTCTCCCCTTCTGTTTTTCCTTTCCTTCCTCTTTCTTTCTCCCTTTCCTATCCCTCACTCATGTCTGTCCCGTCTGTAACATCTGGAAATAAAATATAATAAATAATAAAAACAAAGATCGACCAAATGGACCAATACGGCAATGCCACGATGATCCATTTGGCAAAGTAAATCCATTGGGTATCCTTGTTGGTCTTCAGACAACAATTCTGATGGCTAAAGAACCAAATGGGACAGGCGGGGGGAAAAAAAAAAAAAAAAAAAAAAAGGAGAATCATGCATGAAATGCATACAATATTTTTCGGACTACGAGGCGCACTTAAAATCCTTCTCCCAAAAATCAACAGTGTGCCTTATAATCCAGTGCGCATTATGTATGAATTCTGGTTGTGCTTACTGACCTTGCACAGATTTTATGTGGTACACGGCGCTCAAAGATCTGTCAAAAAATGTTTTAGTACAACTTTGATAAGCTACGAAGGTGCACCGCTTGATGGATTGTCTGAGCATTACGGCTACTATAGTCAGGAACATTGCGGAGTAATCTGCGTCCAAACTGCGCTTCAGGTCCCAAAGTCAAAAGAACAATGTGGCATCACTGAGAGTTAAAAACTGTCTATCAAATGATCAGTGTTGCTGCTTTACCAGGTGTAACAATTAAGATTAACAGCCAGGCATCCATGAAAACAGAATTTATTAATGTTCTGATATCAAAAGTTTTTAAGGTAGACTGTTTTCTTAGATTTGGTAAATGTTTAAATATGCAATTGTAACTCTCTGGTGCCACCTTAAAACATGTAGTCGGTAATAGGACATGATGTCGTTGGAAAACAGGAAGTAAGTCTGTGAATTAAGGAGAAGGCATGTGCAGCATGGTGGCCTTAGCCAGATAAATCCAGTGGCATCCACATACATCCTATGCATTTGGTAGCATTGTAGGTATGTATGGACTTGTTTTATATTTTATGTGCATGTATAGACCACTTTCTTTTAAGTAAGTTAATTTTTCTGTAAGTTTAATGATAAAACCAATCTTATGCAGTTTACGCTAGCAATCGCTTATGGAGCTAGTTAAAGGGGAATGACAAACGAATTGGAGGCATTCATTATAGCAAGACTTGTTAAAATCACAATTTGATGTTTGTATTTGAGTTAAAAAGGGAAGTAATTCATATGAACGTTGCATGTTGACATATTAAAAAAACTGGGTTAATATATTTTCATCATTATATATGTACATGGTGAATAAGTACAGTGATTATGCCTTGTACTGTTTGTTACAGTTTCACCTTTCCCTGTGTCAATAAACCTGTGAACTGGGAATCGTGTCATCAGAGTCTTGATGTGGGGAAGGAGTTTAGCTGACTGCCCAACCATAGCAGAGGCAGTACAATTAAACTTACCAGAGTTAGAAGTTAGAAGGAAGTTAGCTCGCTAGTTTCCATCTAAACATGATATACCATGTTTTGAAATTTGTGAAAAAATTTAAACATACAGCGCTGCTATGACTTCCAACATAAATGAAGACAGAAAAATAAACAGCAGTGACGTTTGTAGGGTTAATGAAGTTGGATTAGCTGGTATATAATGATGTGCTAAGTGCTAGCGATCACTTAGCACATCATTATATACCAGCTAGTCCAACTTCGAGACAGTTATGTTAGCATAACATTAGAACAGTTAAGCTGGATGATGAATGCTAACTTTGTTCCACTTGATAAAAATTAATGTGAGGGCTTCCGAAGGTGAGGGACAAATGCAATCGCATGGCAGGATGCTGTAAACAGACCAAACTTCTGTCAGGAGAACACCTCATATAATCCATCCACAATATGAGGCTAGTCATTAATATACTGTAATAACATGGGAATAGAGCAGCTGCGAGAGAATTCAACATTAATGAATCAATGGTACGGAAGTGGAGGAAGCAAGAAGAATGACTTGAGTAAAGTTTGACCTATCTGACTGTTTTGCTTAATGCCCCTTTTAATTTGGTGCACGTTACGTATGAAAACAGACCCGTTCATCGACAGTGTGCCTTATAGTCAGAAAAATTCTGTCATGGTGAATTGGGTTAAAGGACTCAGGTGCGAGACTCCTTGCAGAGTGACAGTGAATTTATTCACAGTGAAAAAATAAGGCAACAGTTCGAGTCTGTAATCCAAAAAGGGCAGTGCAGTGATACGGTTGCTTCTCCCCGTGGTGACAGTGCAGTGACAACCCAAAACAACTCCTTGTGCCCGCTCCTCCTTCGATCCCTGGATCCTGGAGGCAGATGAGAAAAACACACGCACGGTAACGAAAAATTTCTCTCTCCTTCACAAACTAGGTATGCTAATCGCGACTACGCTACCCGGTTTAGCTCAACGTTCCAGCGTTGGTTGTGACTCGACTGCACCGTTAAATAGGTCTGCTTCGGATTAGTAGTAGCCGGCGAAGTGATTAAGCACAGGTGCGACGATTCCAGCTCAGGATACTCCCCCCGGGTCAGCTGCCGTTCCGTGCCACGGCTTCCGGAAGTACACGTTCCAGCATACAAACACACATGCACAGGATGGAGAGGAGAGCACCACAAAGTACACACAAACACAACAAAAATTGGCAAGGCGACCGATGAGGACCGTCTAGCCGTGACAAATACGGCACATGGAAAACGCAAACCAGCGATTGTCATCTTTTAGACTGTGCTGCACACTAAATTTTAACAATGGATACACATAGAGGCTTCTTGAAAATTAAAACAAACAAGATAGAGAATTATAGATACTCTTACTGATTTTACCTTCATTTGCATATTATTCAAATCAAAACCTTCCCGAGTTTTACAGAACAATATAAAAGCATGTCATGATGAATGTGTGAATGACTCAATAACCTTTAGCTATCACTAACTTGGTATGGTTTCTTGTTTGAATAAGTGATTAAAATGCATCAAAAAGGAGAAGTAGTTTCTATAAAGACAGTATCAATTGGAGTGTATCCTGCTGACAGCTTCTTTCTATTCTGACAGGATGGTGACAAACTAATTATGTACAAATGATCAAATTAAAATCCCATTTTACCACATTCATTTTTCAGAGTGAATTTGGTGCCTTCTTCCCCATCATGTATTTCTTTGTATTCTTCTCAGGTTTCATTAAGATTATATAACATTTGGGTATGAAGATGCAAATTAGCAGTCCAAAACTGGAAGCAAGTATGGCAAAAATTTCTACAGCAACACTGAACTTCCCTGGGGAGCTGACATATGATGGGACAAATGTAATCCATACTGCACAGAATATCAGCATGCTGAAAGTGATAAACTTGGCTTCGTTGAAATTATCGGGTAGCTTTCGAGCTAAAAATGCAAAAATAAAACATAAAATAGCCAGAAGTCCTATATAACCAAGCACAGCCCAAAAGCCCACAACTGAGCCAAGAGCACACTCCAATGTGATCTTGTCTTTGATTTCCTTAAAATTCTTAAATGGAAAAGGAGGAGAAGTTGTTAACCAAATGATACATATGTTAACTTGTATAAGAGTAAATGCTGTAACACAGAGTCTCTGCTGTGTCTGCCCAAACCATTTTTTAACATTACTACCTGGACGTGTAGCTCTGAAGGCCATTAAAACAACCATAGTTTTTCCCAGAAGACAAGAGATACAGAGGACAAAGGTGATGCCAAATGCTACATGGCGGAACATGCAGGACCAATCAGAGGGCTGACCAATGAAGGTCAGAGAACACAGGAAGCACAGAATTAAGGAGAAGAGCAGCAGGAAGCTCAGTTCAGAGTTGTTTGCCCTGACAATAGGAGTTTTCCTGTACTTGAAGAAAATAAGTATCACACCAATTGTCATGCATGCCCCAAATAAAGATGCTGCAGTCAGCAGTGCACCCATAATGTCTTCATATGATAGAAACACCACTTCCTTCTTTATACAGGCATCTCTTCTTTCATTTGACCAAAACTCAGGGAGACATCTCACACAGGTGATAGAATCTGGAAATTAATATTGAAGCAGATGTTACATTTACTCAGTACAGTTTTGTATGCCTCTGCCATGATATATTCAACTGGTGCTTTAGAATTAGAAGTTGAAAAACAACATTATTACTGAATGACTGCTACACTGTTTTGTGATCATCAGAGAATATGAATGTGGTACTCTTTTCCCCAGCATTATAAAGGAGTATGCATATATATATATATATATATATATATATATATATATATATATATATATATATAGAGAGAGAGAGAGAGAGAGAGAGAGAGAGAGAGAGAGAGAGAGAGGAGGAAGAGGAGGAACCATCGTAGAAGAATAGGCCCCTACACGATATGTATGATGGCAAACAGAGGAAGTGGCTGACATCCAGAAATTCTACCAGTGCCTGGAAAAAGCTGGATTGAAAGACAGTACAGAGGCACTAACCATGGCAGCAGAGGAACAAGCTCTGAGCACAAGATCCATAGAGGCTGGGGTCTATCACACCAGGCAAGACCCCAGGTGCAAGTTGTAAAGATGCTCCTGAGACAATCCAGCACATAACAGCATGATGCATGTTGCTAGCTGGCAGGGCATACATGGAACGCAGTAACCAAGTGGCTGGCATAATATACAGAAACATCTGTGCCGAGTATGGTCTGCAAGTCCCAAGGTCAAATTGGGAGAAACCCCCTCGAGAATGACCGAGTTAAGATTCTGTGGGGCTTTTAGATACAGATGGACAAAATGGAGATGGCTAACCAACCTGACATTGTAGTGGTAGACAAGCAGAAGAAGACAGCTGTAGTCATAGACATAGCGTGCTGATAGCACTACATGTTATACACCCCCCTTGGTTGATGATGTTGTTAATTCTATGTTGTCACCTGCTCCTCTATTCTGGACACAGTGGCCCCAGTAAAGTTGAAAAGTCCCAGATCTTCATCTTAACCTTAGTTAAATGACTCTATATAAGCCTTGCGATGTGTCTTTCGTCCATCTGAGAGGAATTGTAAAAAAGACAATCTTCAAGTATCCCTTGACACTCTACGCAGGAACCGTTCTATATACCAGGACTCTGTTAAGACAGCTATAGCATTTTTCCTGTTGGATATTATTATAACTAATAGTCATAACCCCCGAATCCTGTTCAAGATCTTTAACTCTGTGATCGATCCTTGTCCTGGAATGTTGGATTTGGCCTCCCCAGCTCTCTGTGAGCAATTTTTAAATAATTTTACAAGAAAAATTGTATGGGCCTCACTTTTACACCCTTCTGTGGTGAATCCTCTTCCTACTTCAAGATTTCTGTCGACTTTTTATCAGTTTGAGCCAATCCCACTCTCCAACCTCAAGAGATTAATTGAACAGCTGAGAAGTTCAAATTCTGTACATGACATTCTCCCCTCCTGCATTATTAAGGATGGTTTTGATGTAATGGGGCCTTACATTCTATCTTTGATGGACCTATCAGTACTGGTGGGCTGTCTCCCAACTGCTTTTAAACACACAATAGTGCAACCTGTTCTAAAAAAAACCCCAGCCTTGACCACAATGAACTTGCGAACTATAGACCGATCTCCAAACTCCCGTTCTTATTTAAAGTTTTAGAGAAAATTGTCTTTTTGCAACTACAGGCCTACTTAAACACAAATATTGGTGACAAATTTCAGTCTGGTTTTAAACTACGCTACAGTACTGAAACAGCTCTGCTGAGGGTCTTCTACAATCTTCTTTTAATTACTGACTCAGGTTGCCCTGCTTTTTTAATTTTATTGGACTTGTCTTTAGCTTTTGACATGGTGGACCATAATATTCTTTTAAAGAAGCTAGAATATGCTTTAGGCATTAAGGGTTCTGCCCTTAACTGGTTTAAGGTCTTTTTCTGTGAAGATGGGATGTTATTCATCCACCATGGCTCCTCTTTGTTGTGGCCCCAGGGGTCTGTGCTGGGCTCTTTGTTGTTTTCTTTGTACCTGCTATCTCTGGGCTCTATTTTTGATATAAAATCGCTTACCACTATTATGCTGACGACATTCAAATTTATTTTCAATTGACTGATGATTTGTCATTTTCACTGGACTGCTTGTTAGATTGCATGAAAGAGGTCAAAGATTGAGTGTCAGCCAATTTTCTTATTTTGAATGAAAGGAAAACTGAGATTGTGGTGTTTGATAGTCATATCCCTCAGGACCAGTTAGCCTTTCTATTTGGGCCACTTGCCATCTTCCTCTCTGACACTGTAAGCAATCTAGGTGTTTTCCTGGACAGTTCATTTAAGCTCGATAAACAAGTGTCCCCAGTAGTCAAATCTGGCTTTTATCAATTGCGCCAAATCGCTAAAGCCAAACATTTTATACCGTGCAACAATCTTGAAAAACTTAAACACATTTTTGTGACTTCCAGATTAAACTACTGCAATTCCCTTTACTTTGGTCTTCAATCCGTACACCTTCATAGACTTCAGCTTGTTCAAAATGCTGGGGCTCGTCTCCAACCTGAACCCAAAAATTTGCTTCCATTGCTCCAGTTCTTGCTGACTTACATTGGCTACCCATCAAATATTGTATTGATTTTAAAATCTTGTTGCTTACCTTTAAAATTTTAAATAATGTTGCTCCTAGCAATCTTGCCGACCTTCTTAGCTTGTATACTCAAGCATTAAGATCATCTGGTCAACTACTCCTGGTCCAACCTAGGTCCTGCCTAAAGACCAGGGGCGATGGTGCTTTTGTCTCAGCTGCCTCTGGAATAGTCTTCCTGTTACTATTCGTGCCTTGGACTCTGTTCAATCTTTCAAAACATGGTTGAAAACGTACCTAATTAATTTGGCATTCCCCACTAGCTAATGCTCTTATCTAATCTATTTTAACCTTTTACTGCATTATTCCTGATTCTCCTAGATAATATTTTATATTTTGAATTGACCCTATCTCTGAACTGAGGCCCGATATCTATTTTATTTTGCCCACACTCCTGGTTTAATTAGTGCTTCCTGTCTGTTAGTATTAGTACTGGTGCTTGTTTTGTACTTGTTTTGTTTTGTTAATGTTTTATATCAATGATTTATTGCATTATTGTGAAGCACTTTGGTCTACCTTTGGTTTTAAATGTGCTATATAAATAAAATTGTATTGTATTGCATTGTAAGGAACATGAGAAACTGGACCAAGGTATCAGAGAAGAGCTCAAGAAGATGTGGAGGGTGAAGGTAACAGTGGTCCCAGTGGTAATCGGAGTGTTAGGTGCAGTGACTCCCAAGCTAGGTGAGTGGCTCCAGCAGATGCCAGGAACAACATCCGAGATCTCTGTCCAGAAGAGCGCAGTCCTAAGAACAGCAAAGATACTGCGCAGGACTCTCAAGCCCCACACGTCCTGTAGAGGACCCGAACTTGAAGCATAGACCACCCACAGGGGAAGGAGGTAGCACGAAGTTGGACTAGCTGGTATATAAGGTAGCACGTTTTATTACAGCTCAGTACTAAAGTGGTAATAGTAGGGTAGTAATTCAGTAGTAATTCAGCAGTTATTACTTGGAAACTGCCCTGTTAACCTACTATTACCACTCTATTACTGAGCTGTATTTCTACAGTATTACACCTAATTTTTGAGCCCTTATGATTCAATAACATAAATTCCAGCATAATATTACTTTACTGTAATCAGTGTTGCTACAATGATAATACTTTGATGTTATGTGGTTATCAATTTATAACCAAGCTGTAATAGAAAGTGCAAGGAGATATACTAATCTGTGGCAATGAGTTAAATATTTTCAAATATTTTAATCAGGCATTCTAGATGGAGGTTATCTCTGCATGAAAACATTAATCAAAATGATTAAATAGTTCTTGTATGGCCTTCCTACATATGTAGCATTGCTTTGCAACACACCAAAGTTAAAATGAAATATAACCACACCTGTAACGTTGCTGATTTCTCCCTCTGCACATCTTATACAGTCATAGCAGCAAACAGGCCTTCCTTTCTGGAGAACTTTGCGTGTTCCTGGGGGACATTTCTCACTGCAAACTGACACAGGAACCTGGATAATCAATAAATTTTAAATGTGTATAGACATAGAAAAAAATGTCTCTTTGATGTTCTTAGTCAAAAAAGCCCCTCTTAATCTTGATGCATCAAAACCAAAATAAACAAAGTATGTAAATATGTATAAAATGAAAAAAAGAACAAAAACATAAAAACAATGAAATTGTACGATAGCTTACCTGCTTTGAGTTTCTTGCCCAAATTAAATACTTGTTTTGCAGATTTAGCTGTTTTTCTTGAACTAATGATGGATTATAAAGACCAACTGTGACAAACTCCACAACGCCGTTTTCTTTTGGCTGCCAATTTATAATGTCATACTTTGCTGCTGGATCTCCATTCTCATCAAAGTGAACCTCATCTCCTTCCTTAGTTGTGAAATGGATCTTTCGTATGTGTTGCAGAACCTAAGAAATATGTTATGACTCAATTTATTGCGTGACAAAGATTTTGCACACCTACTGACTGAAAAATATACAGAAGAACTGCAAAATGAAGTTCTTGAAAATATTTTTAACTAAAATATCTTTTTAATAATGTATCTTAATGTGAACATTGTAATGTAAATTACTAAAAATCTCACCGTGAATGGATCTAGCTGCACATTTTTGTTACATGTTTTATTACAGCTGAGGATATTGTGAAGTGCATGGGCCACTGCATACACTCCTTTGTAGACATTGTTAAAGAGAGGCATGAGAGACATGTCAATGAAGCTATTTTGAACTCCAGTCATATCTTCATGTCCAGTACACTCTCTCTGAATGTCTGATGATGACTTCAACTCCTTAAACTTACAACTAAATAATGTCTCCCAGAACTCAGTGAACAGTTCATTGTTTGATGAATTCAGCGGCTTCTCATTCAGTACGAACTCTCTCAGGCCAGTGACATGTGCTTTAGGAATGGAAAGACCTATGGCACCATCCAGTATGTGATGTGTGTCCATTTCTGCAGTTCGTGAATCAAATATCCAAGTCTCACTGCCTATCCACTGATACCCAGACAAGTTATGGTATGAAAACTCTCGTAGCAGCACATGAAAATCTGCACGGGCAAGGAATGTAACAATCACCTTGGAGGTTGAAGCCTTTATAATGTCAATTATCCTTTGTATCTTGGCAGATGGATCTGTTCTAAAGAAAGATACTGAATACTCCAGACAGATGCCCAGCTGCTGTGCAGTTTCTGTGAATGTGGCCATGCCATTATTTCCATAATCACTGTTGGTTCTGATAGCTCCAACCCAAGTCCATCCAAAATACTTGACCAAATGGGCCAGGGCTCTGCTCTGGTAGTAGTCACTGGGTATTGTTCTGAGGAAGGATGGGTACTTGGTTTTGTCACTGAGACAAGCACATGTAGCAAAGTAGCTGATCTAGAATAAAAAATGAAAAACTTATAAATGAAAAAGACACAAGATGAAAAAAAAATGAAATGGTTAAAAATAAAAGATTCTGTATTACTGTAAAAATACAAAAATGACAATTCCCCTCAGTACTGAGTACATAAAATGTACCAGGCAAAGCTTTGATCTAAGAAAATAAGTATTCAAAGATTTAAAAAAAAGATTAAATATATAAAATACCCACCACTGGTATAAAAAAAGGTCCGATGACAGTAGATACTGCTCTGGTTGTAGAAGAAGAGGTCGCTCCTATAATGGCCTGCACATGTGCAGGTCTGGTACACGGTGTCTTTGACGGTACAGACACAATTTCATTACCATTAGCTAAAGCCAGGGTAACTCCTGCACTTCTGGCATCAGATCCACAATCATCATAGATTTTATAGCCCAGAGTGACTACCGGCAGTAGGTCTGTGCTGTTATTAATTTCCTCAATGGCAAAAAGCATAGCCTGGGCAAACTGCAAATCTCTGAAATTTAAACTTAATTGAGACAAACATTTAGGAATAATTAGCATTGCATTGTGTTCCTTAAAACAGACACAAATATTTATGGATTAATGTTTAAATAGAAACAAAACCATTTCGTGTGAAAAGGACTTTAAACAACTGAGAAAATCAAAATACATTTTACTCTTCTTTTGATTCCCAACAGATTCCTTAAATGTAAATGGATTTGTATCTTGTCATTTACCTGATACATTGTAGTGCCAGAGGTTTGATCATGTAGGTATCTGTTCTGTCTTTCCAGCTTGCGTGAAAAGAGAACACCCCACCCAGTATAATATCTCCATTCTTAGATAGCAGTGGTTTCTCAGGATCTCCTCTACGCCTGCACACTGTCTCCTCAGCAGAAGAGGCAGATGCCACTAACAGCAGTTGCAGAAGTGCCCATCCCTTTTCAGGCCATCTTTGTGTTGATGCCATTACTTGAGCTAAACCACTTAGTGGCATTAGAGTACTGTAATGAAGATGAAATAGTTATTCTGGTATTTATACCTTTTGGTGCAGCATAAGAAATAACTGAATAGAGAGAGTTCATTCCCAGTGTCAGCAAAATGAGGGACATGCCCAACTTTGCCATTTATTCAATTCAATTCAATTTCTTTATTGTCCCACAAGGGGAAATTAGTTTAGCAGCAGGAGGATAAAAATAAACAGAACAATACTATAAAATAATAATAACAAGAATAATGATAGAAAGTTCAAGGACAATTATTTGCCATAAAGGAGACAAGACACCGTAGGGATAAAAGAGACCTGGAGTCTTTTAGTCCTCCTCGGAGGTACTCTAAAACGGCGGCCGGAAGGCAACAACTCAAACTCACTGTGGATGGTTCACACAATTAATAATAGAATGAGCCTTTCTAAGCACATTTCTATTGTAAATGGCCAAAAGTCCATCTTGCCAGCGCCCTGAAAGTTTGCTAGCAGTTTTTACCAGAAGTCCCAACCGATTCTTATTCTTCACCGTCAGGTTACCAAACCAGGCAGCAATACAAAAAGACATCACAGATTCGATAAAACTTCTATAAAACAAGGACAACATCTCAGATGAGACATTAAAAGATCTAATTTTCCTTAAAAAGAACAGTCTTTGTTTAACTTTTTTAGTAGTGGCATCAGCATGAGATTCAAAACACAGTTTATGGTCAAGTACCACACCTAGATATTTATAACTCTCAATGATCCCAATATCGGCAGTTTTAATGATAGTGGGTGATGAGCTATAAGAGGACTTCCTAAAATCAATAATCATGTCTTTAGGTTTTGCGCAACATGATGCAAGAGATTTTTGAGTTTTCTCAACTTTTGCAACTGTTGTTGACTTAACTAAGATTTACAAGTTCTGCCAACTTGGTTCTTCTTTATAATTAAATTATAAATAAATTAGGACAGTCTTACCTCCTCAGAGTAAAACAGTGCAGGTCATCTCTCCTGGACACACACACTGGACACCATAGGCTGACACTCTACAACCTCTCTCCGCCTGAGAGAAAATGTTTGCAATAATGAAACATTTCAATATAACAGAAAAAAAAACGAGTTACGGATTGGACTCCCTGATCCTTACTGCGCATGTGCGAAGTCGGACCGTACAGATCGCGTCTACCCGTGGAATTGTACATAAAATCAATACTCCACCAACACAAAGGCTCTCAAAACAATACCATACTTTCCACAGCTTTGAAGGATGGGTCAGGTGTATCCTTCGTGGCCCACCCTATGCCAGAATTCATAGCGCGGCCCAGCTGATTCTAGTCTCCAACAATGGCGGAAGCCACTTAGTTTTAATATTACTCTTATTACCCTTTCTGGGTCACAAAGTAAACTTTTAAGATATTTTCAGGCGAGAATGTAGCTGTGTACATTTCAAATATCTGCTCAGTTTATTAAGATAACACATATTTGCAAACATGCTTCTATGTTTTCGGAGACGTCTGTTACCACCGGCTATGGTAGCTAGCTGGTATATCATTTTCAAACCCCCCACGCGGTCCTTCGCTAGCTTAAGCATGATATATAAGTCACTTAGATAACTTAAATATGTTATTGTTTGGCTTTTTTTCAGTGTTTTACTCATTCCACCCTCCTGGGTCCTGAGGAGGATGCAGCCTAGGCGCTTGTAGAAAATCCTAATAATAGATCTCGTTAGCTTACCTGCTAGGGCAAATAGTCAGCTTGTCCTGTTCAAAAAATACACTCCAACTTCAGACCAGGTAAAATCTGTAATGGTCGAAAAATTTTAATTTCCATCCAACTTTGGACACGTGTCTTCAAATTTTCTTAGCAGGTGTAAAATTATGATATTATTTTATGCCATGTTATACCCCTAATTAAAGATTGTGAATTATTATGTAGTTTTAGTTTGCATTATTCTCCTGAATTAGAAGAAGCTGATAACTATTGCATTAGTTAAACTGATTTGCATTACATTAAATTGCTGACTTGTTGTGAATGAATGATATTGTTTTATGATGCATTATATTGCTGAGTTATAAGAAATACTGTTCGCAGAAGGTTATTGTCTAATTTGTCTGAGTAGAAGAGAACAGAGTGTGCTGGAGTTTTCTGCCCCATTTCAGCAGGAGCAGATAAACAGGGAGCCAAGGTCGTAGTTTAGGCGCTGTGTGAGAGAGAGCATGTGAATGTTTAGGCTTTTTATGATAAGGTGGAGGCACCAGAGGTTATAAAAGTTTGAGCAATGCTCCACCATTTTGAGATTTTGAGGCTGTCTGCATCAGTGTCCATCTCCCACGTGTGTGATCATTAAATCATCGTTTGACTCAACCCGGCCGGACCAGTGTTGTTATTGTGGTTTTTTTCTCTTGTCTCCATCCCCAATATTTTGAACCTTAACACAGGTTTTCAGTCCAGAACACATTAACAAACCACTATCTATCACACAGCTCAGGTCTGCTCAGGCTCGTTTGGTCTAGTTCAAACTTGGCACAGACCACGTGTGCCAGTCATCTACGGGGTTTCCCACTGGTTCCCAACTTGACTCGAAAAATCTACTCAAAAGATGATAATCTTTGTTATGCTCTCTAGAAAATCTTAGTTAGGACAACAATGGAAGAAATTTGTTGGGCAGACATGCTTTTTCAGGTTGTAAATGGAAAGTTTTATTTCTAAGTCAGTTTAATTTGAAAACTTTAATCAAATCAACAATTACTAGTTATCGTTTTTACAGTGTGGAAGGGGTCAAGATGGTGTTCAACCTGCATTAAAATCTCCTTCTTAATTATCTTCTCAAATGTCTTCATCACTAAAGAAGTCAGAGCCACAGGCCTAAAATCATTCAGTGCTTTAGTAGAACTGCCCTTATCAACAGGAACAATAATAGCATGTTTCTAAATCTTAGGTACTCTCTGTAGCTCTAAAGAAAGTGAGAAGATATAGTGAAAAATCCCACTCAGCTGATCAGCACAAGTTCTCAGTACCTGTCCACAGATGTTGTCAGGTCCAGGACTCTTGCTTTTGGTGTGTCTAAAGAGATTAGCTACCCCCCTCTCATCAATATAAATAGATGGGGGAGTGATAGTCTTTTCCCTCAGTGTGCTGGTCTGCCTAGAACAGTCATAGTTCTCAAAACGAAGGTAAAAACTGTTAAGACTGTCTGCCAGATGTTTGTCAGAGGTAAACCCCTCTAAGGTAATGCTACTTTTACCTTTCGTGTGTAGCCCTGCCATTGTTTTCATACCAAGCCAAGCTCTTTTGAGGTTGTTACTGCTGAGTTCTGCGTCAATCTTATTTCTGTACAACATCTTGGCGATCTTTATTGCAGCCCTCACCTCCTTCCTCAATATTCTCATAGTGGGAACGTCTCCCTCGTTAAAAGCAATTTTACTTTTAAGAATCAGATCCTTAGTATCTTTAGAGAGCCACGGTTTGTTATTAGGGAAAGTCTTAAATTCTCTGACTGGAACCACAGAGTCTTTGCAAAATGAGATGTAGCTACACACCACATCAGTGAGTTCATCCAAATCAGAAGTGCTCTCTTGAAACAAGGACCAGTCAGTGCAATCAAAACACCCCTGAAGGGCAACACAACTGTCTTTTGTCCAGACATTAGTCCGCTTCACACAGGCCTTCTCCCTCCTAATCACAAATCTGTAAGCAGGGAGGAGGTGAATAACATTGTGATCCGAAGAATCTAGCGCAGGTCCAGCCACAGACTTATATGCCCCCTTAATTGGTCCATAACACAAATCCAGCATTTTGTTATTCCTTGTAGGACAAGTGACATATTGAAAGAAATTGTTCAGTGATTTCTTAAGATTACAATTGTTAAAATCACCAAGAATAAAATTAGGAGCATCCGGTGAGAGAGTCTGCAGATTGTGTACCACTTTAAAAATGGCATCGGCAGCAACTTTAATGTCAGCCTCAGGATGAATGTAAACAACAGTGACAAAAATTTGAGGGAACTCCCTCGGTAAGTAAAAAGGCCTGACAGATACTGAAAGGAGCTCGATGTCAGGAAGACACAACCGTTCCCGCACAGTAAAATTATTACACCAGCCCTGGTTAATATACAAACAAACCCCTCCTCCGTGAGATTTGCGTGTTACTCCACAGTTCCGATCCAATCTGACAGGGGTCCCAAAGCCGCCACCAAGAATCACATCTGTCCGAGCATTAGAAGAGTCGTACATAGACAAACAGGACCACCGTAATCCAAGTAGTTCCTCGCGTGTATAAGTGATTGTCAGTGAGAGTGAATGACTCCAGGTGAATATCGCCAACAACAATAAAACTAACGTGTAGAAGATCTCCATCTCGGCAAAAAGTTAAAACCACGGTTAAGAACAGAGTTAAAACAAAGTTAAAAGCAAAAAGAAAAAGAGAAAGAAAACACTAATAAACACCTGCTTCAGATCGCCACAGGAGCAGCGCCCTCACATGCACAGCGCCCTCACATACACATTTAATGTAGGTTCATATCGGTAAAATAAGGATATACACAGGTTCATTTAAATATGAATTAACAATGTAAATCACAATTCCTTACAAATGGATATGTAGAAAAAATATTTTTCCAATACATACTTTTATAGAGTACGGTTATACAGTACTCTTAGAGTAAGTTACGGTCATCCATTCACTTCCACTTTCACATCTGTGATGCATAGATGTGATATTAAGATCTGTCATCAGTATGATACTAATTTCATTCTGAAGTTTACATGACATGTCGTGGATTTAACAATGTCTTTGAAGTGTGGTTTAAGATAAAGTGTATAATGATTTTACATCATGTGTAGCACCATCTTGTATCAGTACAGAACCTGATGTCACTAGGTTGGTTGTTTGGTGTTAAATTTTTTTGCTAGATGCACTGATATGGGGTAATCCACCTGTGGGCCGTAATGTTTGGGTTTGTAGATCACTTTGCAAATGACAGTTGTGTGGATACTTGCTTGAGTCAGTTACATCGGTGGTTCACCAGACACATAAGTTGAAGTTGACACTGTCTGTTCTGTGTTTGCCATTGAGTCATGTGAAAAAACCAAGCGTCACATCAGCTGGCAGTGCAGATGTCCTTAATGTTCAATGAGTAACCTAGGCTAAAGTTATTTGTTACACTACTCGATACTTTCTCATTAGTCTGTAAAATGACCAGTTATGTTGTTTGGATGAGCTGCATTTTATCGCATAAAATATTGCTGATTGCATCCAATGGACATCTGCTCTGCCAGCTTGGTCTGTATACTGACCCAGCATGGAAAAATCAGATCTGGCTTTAGCCTGTTGGTCCAGTGAACCACTGGTTCACCCACACAAACAGCCTCTCCTCTACAAAGTCCTCATATATAAAGTAGAGATGGACCGATCCGATATTACGTATCGGTATCGGTCCGATACTGACCTAAATTACTGGATCGGATATCGGAGAAAAATAAAAAATGTAATCCGATCCATTAAATATCACGAAAGCACCTCACAAAACTTGCAACACGCCGTAACTCACCTCAGAACGTTAGCACGTCGAGCAGTATGCATCACGTGATAGAGCGGCTGTGGCATGCGGGACCTGTGGTCTGGATAGCATGTGGAGCTTCGCTAGCAACCCGGCATTTCATCTCCGACGAAGTTATCCCCGAGAGAAGTAAAGCAAGTGTGTAAGTCCATCTCTGAATGTTTGTAAAGCATTCCTGCGTTAAGCTTAACAAGCGACTGCCTCTCGCTCTCCGGCTGCTACTTCAATCATGAAACTGCTTAATGATCAGCTGATCGGCTTTTCTGTCGCGAGTCCGTGTCTCTGGTTTGTTTTTGGCCCACTTTGCACCAGAAAGAGGAAACCAGCGGCTGAACAACAGCAGCACGTTTAAGCTTGATCAGCTGTTGTTAGAATTTATTTATTATTACTTTCTACTCGAGGATCTTTTTCTACGTAGCTGACGGCTGGTAACTGTGCAGGGGCGGATCTAGCAAAGTTTAGCCAGGGGGGCCGATAGGGCATTAACAGGGAAAAGGGGGCACAAAGACATACTTTTCTTTCTTATTCTCATTTAAAATGTAGAGCTTTTAATAAATAATTATCCGAATCTTACACCCAAAGTTTTAATTTGATGTAAAATGAATAGAAGTCAATTACTGTATATAGTGACTATTAAGTCTAATATATATACCCTAGTAAGCTATAGTACTTTTTCCTTTGAGAAGGTACCATCTGTGCAGTCTGCAATTTTGTTGAAGAAAGATGTTGAATCTATTTAATATTTCTTGAAAAATAATTGATTTCTGTGCATTTTTTTTTCACACTGCATCAAATTAAGGTTGATTACGTTGATTAAGCATCATGAGGTGGAGTGTGAGGGGTGGTTCCCTATTTTTTATTTATTTTTGTTGTTGCTGGGAGTTGGAACCCTATTAGTTAGGTTGCTTAATATTTACGCTAAGTACTCTTTAAAATACCAGAATAGGGAGGATGGTGTAGGTTTAAGTTTATTAGATTGATCAGTATTGCTGAACTATGAAATTTTTTTTTTTTTTGCATATAGGTATAACAGAATAGCTTTAGTGTAGTTGTTGTTTTAAACTTGAGTATGAACTTATACAAAATGCAGCAAGATATTTTTAAAAAAACAGTTTTGTTGATTAAAAAACACTATATCAGATTCATATCGGTATCGGCAGATATCCAAATTTATGATATCGGTATCGGTATCGGACATAAAAAAGTGGTATCGTGCCATCTCTAATATAAAGTACTATACAACACTCAGCATTACAGTTAACAAGTGAATTCTCCCATTTCAGTGCAGCATTTATAGCATTTACCAAAAAACAAGATAAGGACAAGTATAAAGCAGAGATGTGTTTCTGTTAGAGGAGTTAACCTGTGGAATAGTTATGACAGTGATTTAAAAAGGTGTAGTCCATTTTCCTTGTTTAAAAATATGTTTAAAAATAGAGTATTAGAAAAATATATATATCAAGAATGAAAAGAGCAAAAAAAAAAGAAAACCCCCAAAATAACCTCTTGACTCTTTTGCTTTGATGTAGTTACTTATCTAAGGTGGAAAGTTTTTTTTTTCTTGTTTGTTTGTTTGTTTGTTTTGTTTGTTTTGTTTTTGCTTTGTTTTATTATTTGCTTCGAGCCCTGTGTACAGGAGCTGCATGCAAAAAGATCTTTTGTTAAAAGGGTTGGTGTAATAAGCAAATGCTTCAGCCAATACCTTTTGATGAGCCTTGTCTCATGCTTTCTTGCTTTTTGGTAGATCTTTGTTCTGTCTTCACTGAGATATTTGAATGCTAATCAATAAAATCAAATCAAATGAAAAAAAAGCAAGAAAAAAGAAACACCTATTGCTTAAAACATGGAAGGTGAAAGTGTACAGCATCCTTGTTTTTTTTTAAACATAAAACTCATTTCCGCTGCTAGGAGCAGTATGACTCTTTTTAGAGCAGTGCTCCTTGGGGTAAGTTACCCTTAATACATGTAGAGTTTAATGTCCACCTTCAGTAGCTAGACTTTGTGTCACTGACAATGGGCCAATCTACCTGGGAGACAGATTCCATTCAGCATCAGCAACAATGTACCAGATGTGAGATGAAGAGCTAACACAGCGCAAAGGCATGATCAGCAGTTTAGAGGTATTTTAGACATTCAACACCAACACATTTTTTTTTGTTAACTCTAATTTTTGTTTACACTAACAACTCATGTTCTAAAGTACCATATATTGTATTTCGTTCTGATCTTACACCAATGAAGAGCTTGACTGTTATTGCTGTTACCAATATATTAAAAGAAAAAAGTTAATCTTTCCTGATTTCATTTGCTATGTATCTATGTCTAGCTGCTCTTTGAGAATCATGAATAAAACACATCCATAGACAATGCAAAGCAACTACTGTCATCAAGTTAGACTGTGCTGCAGTCAGCAATGGTTGTGCGTGGAAGCCTGTTGATAATGAGAACGAACAAGATAGGGAATAATAGATACTCTTACTGTTTTTATCAGCATTTTATTGCATGTTATTCAAATCAAAACCTTCCCGAGTTTGACAGAACAAAATAAAAGCATGTCATGATGAATGTGTAAATGACTCAATAACCTTTAGCTATCAGTCACTTGGTATGGTTTTTTTTGTTGTTTTTGTTGTTGCTGTTGTTTAGGTAAGTTGCAAAGTAAGTAATAAAAACACATCACAAAGGAGAAGTAGTTTCTATAAAGACAGTATCAATTGGAGTGTATCCTGCTGACAGCTCCTTTCTATTCTGACAGGATGGTGACCAACTAATTATGTACAAATGATCAAATTAAAATCCCATTTTACCGCATTCATTTTTCAGAGTGAATTTGGTGCCTTCTTCGCCATCATGTGTTTCTTTGTATTCTTCTCTGGTTTCGTTAGGATTATATAACATTTGGGTATGAAGATGCAAATTAGCAGTCCAAAACTGGAAGCAAGTATAGCAAATATTTCTACAGCAACACTGAACTTCCCAGGAGAGCTGACATATGCTGGGACAAATGTAATCCATACTGCACAGAATATCAACATGCTGAAAGTGATAAACTTGGCCTCATTGAAATTATCGGGCAGTTTTCGAGCTAAAAATGCAAAAATAAAACATAAAATAGCCAAAACTCCTATATAACCAAGCACAGCCCAAAAGCCTATAGCTGAGCCTAGAGCACACTCCAATGTGATCTTGTCTTTAATTTCTTTAAAATTCTTAAATGGAAAAGGAGGAGAAGTTGTTAGCCAGATGATACATATGTTAATTTGAATAAGAGTGAATGCTGTAACACAGAGTCTCTGCTGTGTCTGCCCAAACCATTTTTTAACATTACTACCTGGACGTGTAGCTCTGAAGGCCATTAAAACAACCATAGTTTTTCCCAGAAGACAAGAGATACAGAGGACAAAGGTGATGCCAAATGCTACATGTCGGAACATGCAGGACCAATCAGAGGGCTGACCAATGAAGGTCAGAGAACACAGAAAACACAGAATTAAGGAGAAGAGCAGCAGGAAGCTCAGTTCAGAGTTGTTTGCCCTGACAATAGGAGTTTTCCTGTACTTGAAGAAAATAAGTATCACACCAATCGTCATGCATGCTCCGAATAAAGATGCTGCAGTAAGCAGAGCTCCCATAATGTCTTCATATGATAGAAACACTGCTTCCTTCTTTATACAGGTATCTCTTCTTTCATTTGACCAAAACTCATGTAGACATCTCACACAGGTGACTGAATCTGGAAATGAATATTGAAGTAAATGTTACTCTTACTGAGTATAATAGTTTATGCCTGCATTTGCATCTACAACAACATCCATGTAATATTCTACTGGTACTGTACAGTCAGAAGATGATAACCAACAAATATACTCAGTGACTGCTACACTGTTTTGTGGTTAGGTGAGGATGGATAAATGAGACATTTAAAGTGTTCAATAGCTCTTGTGATTATGGCATATTTTTTGTTTACATTTTAAAGCAAAGTGCATAATGTTATAATTTCTTTCCAAGGAGCACAGAAGTAGAAATGTTCATATACAAATTCATAAAGCTCTGCATACACCTCTGTTTTTTGGATATAAAAATTGGCAATGAAAACAACCTCAAATACTATTTTGGGACCTCATTTCTGTTATTGAGAGGAGAAAAAAATGAACTCAATGAACTCAATTATTTTCCATCAACAACAAACACCAGCTACTATTGAGAGGCCTAAACAAGAATTATCATGTCACAGTAAGAAAGTGGACTACTGTATGTATAAATATGATTTTGTAAGCCGTCAAAATAAATACAGAAAATAAAGTGAACTTATGCAATTTAGCACAGACTACTTTTTGATTTCTTCACGTAGTTCATCTTTCTGAACTACTCCACTTATACAATCCCAACAGAGCACTTGGATCGTCCAATCACATGCTCAACCTAGGTCTCAACTTAAGTCAAGAAGTGATCGGGCCTTTGCAACCGTGGCACCTAGACTCTGGAATAACCTCCCTGTTCATATTCATACCGCCGAGTCTATCCAGTCTTTTAAATCTCATCTTAAAACCCATCTTTTGATTCGAACTAGTTGGCTGTTCTAGCTTGTTGTGTTGTTACCTATTGTTTGTTGTGCTGTTTTATTGTTTTGTCTTAATTTTCTCATGCTTTTACTGACTGTGAAGCACTATGGTCAACATTGTTGTTTTTAATATGTGCTATACAAATACATTTTGATTGATTTTTTTATTATTTTGGTTGTATTGGATTATTATAAGGCATCAGTCCTTATTTTGACAGTGCAGCATCATTTATAAAATGACAAGTATCTCTTGTTATTTTATATTGGTTACTGGTATGAAGTGTGTTAAAATACCAGAAATGGTCTGAAAACCACGCAAACATTTCTTATTGTGTTCATAGAGCTACAAACTGGAGCAATGTTCTTGATCATGTCTTTATCTTTCTACAAATGAAAATAAACATAATAAAAATTCAACATGAAATATATGGTAAAGATGGGATTTAATTTACATTTCTATATGTGGCTTTACTGTTCATAGTTTAAGAAGGCGATCTGGATGCTGATGTTATCTGCAGTAAATATAAACCAATTATTTAATTTTAAAAACATAGTTTAAAATGATTCAGAAATTCTCCAGTGAGCTTCTAACATGTGTTGGAAGTATTTATAACTGACAATAACTTGCCAATGAAATGCAAAAAGCCTTAAAAAAAATATCACCACACCTGTAACGTTGCTGATTTCTCCCTCTGCACATCTTATGCAGTCATAGCAGCAAACAGGCCTTCCTTTCTGGAGAACCTTGCGTGTTCCTGGGGGACATTTCTCACTGCAAACTGACAAAGGCACCTGGATGAATTTTAAGTAATTTATTAAAATTTAAGCATTAAAATAATGACAATAATAATGCAAAATAATTTAAATACAAACTGATATCTTAAAAGTAAAATAGAAGGGAAAATGTATCGCAGCATACCTGCTTTGAGTTTTTTGCCCAAATTAAAGCCTTGCTTTGCAGATGTAGCTGTTTTTCTACAGCTAATGATGTATCATACAGACCAACTGTTACAAACTCCACAATTCCGTTTTCTCTTGGCTGCCAGTTTATAATGTCATACTTTGCTGCTGGATCTCCATTCTCATTAAAGTAAACCTCATCTCCTTCCTTTGTTGTGAAGTGACTCTTTCGTATGTGTTGTAGAATCTAAGACATATGACATAGCTAAATTAGTTTTGACAGATATGCTGAAAACGGACTGGCTGAAGAATATGAAAGAAACCATTTCTTTAAATTAAAACTATTTTCTTGCCAATGTGACTTAATATGAAAAATATAATTTAAGCTAGTAAAAAGCTCACCATGAATGGATCTAGCTGCACATTTTTGTTACATGTTTTGTTACAACTCAGGATATTGTGAAGTGCATGGGCCACTGCATACACTCCTTTGTAGACATTGTTAAAGATAGGCATGAGAGACATGTCAATGAAGCTATTTTGAACTCCAGTCATGTCTTCATGTCCAGTACACTCTCTCTGAATGTCTGATGATGACTTCAAGTCCTTGAATTTACAACTAAATAGTGTCTCCCAGAACTCGGTAAACAATTGGGTATTAGACGAATTCAGTGGCTTCTCAGTCAGTATGAAATTTCTTAGGCCACTGAGATGTGCTATGGGAATGGAAAGACCTATGGCACCATCCAGTATGTGATGTATGTCCATTTCTGCAGTTTGTGAATCAAATATCCAAGACTCAGTGCCTACCCACTGATACCCAGACAAGTTATGGTACAAGAACTCATGTAGAAGCACATTCAAATCTGGACGGGAAAGGAAAGTAACAATCACCTTGGAGGTTGAAGCCTTTATAATTTCAATTATCCTTTGTATTTTGGCAGATGGATCTGTTCTAAAGAAAGATACTGAATACTCCAAACAGATGCCCAGCTGCTGTGCAGTTTCTGTGAATGTGGCCATGCCATTATTTCCATAATCACTGTTGGTTCTGATAGCTCCAACCCAAGTCCATCCAAAATGCTTGACCAAATGGGCCAGGGCTCTGCTCTGGTAGTAGTCACTGGGTATTGTTCTGAGGAAGGATGGGTACTTGGTTTTGTCACTGAGACAAGCACATGTGGCCAAATGGCTGATCTAAGAGAGTACAAAATTTATATATATATAAAAATGACAAAAAAATCTATCTATCTGTCTTTAGATATAAAGAAAGAAGTCTACACACCACTGGTAGAAAAAAAGGTCCGGTGACAGTAGCTAACGCTATTGTTGTAGAAGAAGAGGTTGCTCCTATTATGGCCTGTACATGTGCAGATGTGGTACATGGTGTCTTTGACGGTACAGACACATTACCATTAGCCAAAGCTAGTGTAACTCCTACACTTCTTGCAACATTGTCACAAGTATCATAGATTTTATAACCCAGAGAGATTCCTGGCAGTAGGTCTGTACTTTTATTAATCTCCTCAATGGCAAAAAGCATAGCCTGGGCAAACTGCAAATCTCTGAAATTTAAACTTAATTGAGACGATAATAGACACTTATGAATAATTTGCTTTGCATCATGTTCTTTAAAACAGAGACTAATAATTATGTATAAATCATTAAACAGCAACATAAGCATTTCAAACAACAATATTTGATGCAAACAATTTATAAAACTGAGAACATTAAAATATTTATCAAGTCTTATTAGCATCTACATATTTCAAGCAGATTCTTTTAAACTAAATTAATTTCTGCGGTGTCATTTACCTGGCGCATTGTAGTGGCAGAGGTTTATTCATGTAGGAATCCTTTCTCTCTTTCCAGCTTGTGTGAAAAGAGAACATACCCCCCAGTATAATATCCCCATTCTTAGATAGCACTGGGTTCTCAGGATCTCCTCTCTGTCTGCACACTGGCTCCTCAGCATGAGAGACAGATGCCACCAACAACAGTTGTAGAAATGCCCATCCCTGCTCTGGCCATTTCTGTGTTGATGTCATTTCTTGAGCTAAGCCACTTAGTGGCATTAAAAGTATCTTGATGAAAATGAAAGTGTACTGGTATTTATACCTTTCAGTGCAACATTAGAAATAATATAATAGTAACAGTGTATTCTCTATAGACCTACAGGGTTGGGCACAAGGAGGGACCTGCCCTAATTTGTATTTTAATGTATCATGTATGTATCACACATATCCCCATTTAAATATGTAACAGTGCAAAACTTCTTAAAAATAAATATGCACAAAATTTTTTTTGCGCATGTGAAATGTGCATTGAGCTCTTCTTATATGGCAATGAAGGTCATATATTTACTCTCTTATGAAGTCAATATCTTAATTAACAAGAGGATGCACTGAAATATTATTTACTGTATTTCATACAATATTTTGGGCTACTCTTAGAGCTTTACACAACAAGTCACAGTCACTTATTCATCTCCATATTCACAGTGAAGATGTAATATTTTGAGTCTAAATTCATTTGCTCACTCTCACATACATACATTCTTCTTTCACATTCATATATTACTGTATACATGTTTATGAGGGCATATTTCAATTCATTTTAATTCAGTTTTATTTATATAGCCCCAAATCACAACAACAGTTTCTTCAAACCACTTGATATTGTAAGATGAAAAACCTATAATAATACAGAGTAACCCCAACAATCACATGCAATCACTTTGGTGAAAGTGGTAAGGAAAATTACCCTTTTAACGAAAAGAAATCAATGACAGAGCCAGGTTCAGAGAGGTGCGGCCATATGCCATAACCAAGTGGGGGTTAGGGGAGGGAGACAGGACAAAAGCCATGTCGTGGAAGAGAGCCACAGATTAATAATAACTTGTAATTAAATGTAGATTTTTTTTTTTTTTTTTTTTTTTGCCTGTCCCGTTTGGCTCTTTTGCCATCAGAATTGTTGTCTAAAGGCAAAGAAAGATGCCCAACGGATTTACTTTACCAAATTGACCATCCCAGCCTTGCCATAATGGTCCATTTGATTCACCTTTTATTGTTTATTTTATTTTCACTTACTGAACATGGGACAGACTTGACTGGGGGAAAGAAGGGGAGAAAGAAAGAGGGAAAGAGAAACAGCTGAGAAGAGGGACGGGGGAGAAGGGCAAAAACCAAAAACCAACAGAATGAGCAGGAAAAGAAAAAAAAGAAGAAAAAAAGAAAAAAAATGCATATATCAATCACCTGGGTCACCTGCTGAGAAAGAAAAAAGAAAACAAGCAGAAGAGAACAAGAGTAATAGAATAAACAACATCACAATGATATATGGGAATATGACAGTAAATACTAAATATTAAACATTATTGTGCAGCACATAAGATCAACAGAACACAGTGTGCTTTGAGGTAGGAGCCAAAAAGGGTGTAGTTTGTGGGTGTGATCACCCGTGTGTACACCTGTGAGCATGGACGCGCTTGTTTTTTGTTTTTTAAAAGGTTCCTTCATGTAATGATCTGCTAGAGGGTGTGGGGGGGCCACAGCCCCGTCCTCCAGGGCATGAAGCAGGTATGGAGGAGATCAAAACTCCAGACATCCAGAGGCCCCCAGAACACAAGAGACCAAGAAAGACCAACAGAGGGGCAGCCGTGCCACTGTCCCAGAAAGAGCTGAGGAGAGTCCCAGATGAGGGCTCACTCAGCACCCGCGGAGCAGAAGCCAGGGGGAGTTGCAGTGACGCGCCCGTGAGCTCCGCCGGCAGCCAGCCGTGCCTGAGTGACCGAGCCCCAGGCCGAGAGGCCGAGGGCACCCCACCTCCGAAGTGGCCCGAGCAAGCCCCAGGCTCCAGGCCCCGATAAGCGGCCGCCAAGGAGTGAGCCGGTGTGTACCTGGACGCCCATCCCCGGACACAAAGTACCACCAACGCACCGACGTCTGAGGGAGTCCGCCACTGGCAGGGGAAGTGGTGGTAGGGGGAGATAGGCCTCCATACCTTGGAGGGCCTAAGATGTCCCCAGAGAGGTGGCGCCTGACACCCAACCTGACATATAGACACAGAAATACAGGCACACACATATGCAAACATCCATTCCCACCCTCATGCTCTCATATACACTTACTCCACACTCAACCAACGTGGAGACAGACATAAAGAGACGCTGTACACACGATCACACTCCCCAAGCGTACTCTAAGCCCCGGGTCTAGGTACCCTTGCCCCTGGAGGGGGGGGAACTGCACCCAGACCCAGGTGGTGTTACCCTTTTCCCTGCGGTGGGGGGAGGCAGACCTCCCCGACTCCGCAGCAGCAGGGAGGCCCCACACTCCAGACCGCAGTCGGACGGCCAACTCCTACTCCTAGCCCCCCCGCTCCAGCAGGTCGCAGAGAATGGGGGTGGGAGAAGACTCCAAACCTCCCTCCACCCGCTCATTGTAGTGTTGATGCATGTGTGTTCTAAGGTGCATTTAAAACCCAGGAGGGCATGGAGCTACCTGCCAGAGAGCAGCAGGTAAGCGCATGGTCCCTCCTGCTGCAATGTCTACGTGTATTTAACATTGAGAGGTGGGCAACGACGCCAGGGGTGGGGTGTACACCCTGATGGTACTTTGGATTCCGTGTATCGTGCCCACCCCCAAGATCCTATATGTATGTGTAATGAGAGTGTGAGTAATGTGAATGTCTAAGTTGTGGGATAAAATTGAGGCAGGGGCAGCCAGAAGGGGACGGGGGTGGGGACGGGGGTGGCCTCCTCTGCACCCTGGTGACATACCCCTACTCCAAGGTCCTGCATGTGTGGGTGGTTGTGATGGAGCGGGAAGAGGGAGGCAGCTGGAGATGGGGAGGGAAGGAAGGGAGGGGCAAGTGACCCCTCCCTGGGGCCAGCTCCCCCGCTGACCCCAGTAGGCACCCCCATACTCCGCGACCCACCAGGGAAAGGGGGCCCAGGCCCATCCAGACCGGGGCCCAGCGCAGCAGCGCCTCCCGGCCCCACAGAGCCCAGGACAGTCCACCCAACCCCACCACAGAGAAAACTGCACCCACCCCACCATCCACTCTTCTTCCAGACTACATAAGACAGTAAACACCCAGGCTGAGATCTTCCTCCACCTCTCCTGTATCTCCCCCTCCTGTAGAGAGAGCCCCTGAGGAGAGGAAAGCTCCTGCAAGATGTGACAATCTTCCCCACCAGTTGAAGAGCCCCCCAGGTGGCTCGATGCACCGGCGGCACCCTGCTCCAGGGCTGGGCCCCCATGCACCCACCCGCCCACAACCCCGGCAACACACCAACCAGGACCCAAGCCCCCGAGGCCCGGCCCGGGCCCCAGCCCAGAGACGGAGCGCCCCCAGAACCTCACGCCCATCCCGGACCCACCCAGGGGCAGCCAGGCTACCAGGTCAGTAACCCACGTCCGTCAGCACAGACCCTCCCCTAGTCCCGCTGCACGCAGCCGCGAGGAAACAGTCACCTGAGAGCCAACAGAGCCCCTAACCGGACATGACCGCTACCCCGGGTTGAGCCCCCCAAGGAAAATGCCTCCGGGGAACCCCCCGACGCCCTAAGCCTGTCCCTACCCCCACACCAATCACAACAGTGAAGGCGGGACCAAACTATGACCCCCCACCCCCACTAGGTGATGGAGCTGATCAAAGGAGCCCAGAGCAATTGATCTGATGTGGTGGCAGAGGCTGTATCAAGACTAATGTAATCTAATAGATAATTTCTATATTGGTTAGAATTAAGATTATTTTTATTTTTCCAGTTCATGAGGACTGTTTTCTTGGCTATGCATAGGGCAGTGAAAACCATATGGGCGATATTCTTTTCTGAAGTGACATTATCTAAGCTGCCCAACAAACACACTAAGGGGGAAGTTGGAATGTTACATTTCAGACACTTTGATAAGTCTTCACATATCTCGCGCCAAAACTTCTGAACTGGTGGACAGAACCAAAGAGCGTGGATATAATTGTCCGGTGAATTGGTTTGGCAGTATGAGCAGTTGTTGGTAGACGTAAAGCCCATCTTGAACATCCGATGACCTGTATAGTGCACTCTATGTAATATTTTGTATTGAATTAATTGAAGACTGGGATTTCTAATTAGATGAAAGGTTTTTAAGCAAATCTGAGACCAGAAGTTTAGGTCTAAGTTAACTGATAAATCCGCTTCCCATTTTGCAATAGGAAGTGATATTGATTCATCTGTTTTAGAAAGCATTCTGTATATTTTGGATAGTAATTTGGGGGTTTTAAGAGTAAGAAATTGAACCACACTTGGTGGTGTTTGTAGTTCAACTTGACCCGGTTTAAATTTCTTTTTTACTATGGATTTAATTTGTTGATATTCTAAAAATCTTTTCTTGTTGATCCCATATTGTGTAACTAGTCTGTCAAATGAAATAAATTCTGTTCCTTCTAGTATATGTTCTAAATATTTGATTCCTTTACCACTCCAATCTGAAAAGTTTATCATATTATTGTTTTGTAATATGTCAGGGTTATTCCAGATAGGTGTACGTTTGCATGGGATTAATGAAGACGCTGTCAATTTTAGAAACTCCCACCATGCTGTCAGAGAAGCGCTGATGTTGATGCTTTTAAAGCATTCATGTCATTGGATGTTTGAGCTGATAAATGGAAGGTCTGAGATCTCTAGATTATTGCAAAGTGCTTGTTCTAAATCAAAGTCAAATTCAAATTTTATTTGTCACGTACACAGTCATACACAGTACAATATGTAGTGAAATGCTTGGACAACTGCTCGTGACCTAAAGAAAACAAAAAAGGAAAAGGCTATGAATAAGATAGGAAATAAATATGAAAAATTAAAAAGGGTAAATTTAACTAGGAAGGAATAAAATATAAATTAAGGTTAAAAATGAAATAACTGTACAACACAAATTAGAATGAAGGGTAAATTTAACTTGGAGAATAAGATAAAATATATAAATTAAAGTTGAAAATAAAATAACTGTACAACAAAATACACAATATAGAACTATATAAGAATGTATGAAGAAATCTAAATATAAATAAATATATACACAATAACAGCAGCTGTACAAGTATTAACCGGAAATGAAGAATATAGTGACCAGTGTTGTGCAAAAACAATGTCCAGAAAGTCCAGTGTGTGTGTAAGAACCATATGTGTGGGTCAGTACTGTGTGGTGGTGTGATTGAGAGACCGTATCGCCTGCGGGAAGAAGCTCCTCCTCAGTCTCTCTGTGTTGGTCTTCAGGGAGCGGAATCGCTTTCCTGACCTCAACAGAGAGAACAGTCTGTTGTTGGAATGGCTGAGGTCCTTCACGATCTTCCTGGCCTTGGTCCAGCACCGCCTGCTGTAGATTGAGTGCAGGTCAGGGAGCTCGGAGCGGATGGTGCGCTCAGCTGACCGCACAACCCTCTGTAGAGCTCGTCTGTCCTGCATGGTGCTGTTCCCGAACCAGGTTAAGATGTTTCCCGCCAGGATGCTCTCTATGGTGCACGAGTAAAAGTTCCTGAGCACCTTGGAGGGCAGTTGGAAGTCTCTCAAGCGTCTGAGGTGGTAGAGACGCTGTCGGGCCTTTTTCACCACGGTGTTGATGTGACAGGACCATGACAGGTCCTGCGTGATGTGAACTCCGAGGTATTTGAAGCTGTCCACTCTCTCCACTGGGCACTCGTTGATGACGGGGGTCTGGTAGTTCCTCTCCTGCTTAGTGCTGAAGTCCACTATCAGCTCCTTTGTCTTACTGACGTTTAGAAGGAGGTTGTTCCTCTGGCACCAGTTCTCCAGATTCCTAATCTCCTTCAGGTAGGCCGTCTCGTTGTTATCAGAGATCAGGCCCACCACGACGGTGTCGTCAGCAAACTTGATGATGGTGGTGGAGCTGGTAGTGGCCACACAGTCATATGTGTACAAAGAGTACAGCAGGGGGCTCAGAACACACCCCTGGGGGGCTCCAGTGCTGAGAGTGGTGGAGGCTGAGACATGTCCGCCCATCCTTACTGCCTGTGGTCTGCCAGTTTGGAAGTTGGAGATCCACTGACACATAGATGAGCTGAGTCCCAGATGCTCCAGCTTGGTGGTGAGTGTGGAGGGAATTATGGTGTTAAATGCAGAGCTGTAGTGTATGAAGAGCATTTTAACATAATTCCCCCTTCTAGTGTCCAAGTGAGTGAGTGATGTGTGGAGGAGATGAGAGATGGCATCGTCTGTGGAACGATTTGGACGGTAAGTGAACTGTAGTGGGTCCAGTGTGTCTGGTAGTGAAGAAATGATGAAGTCTCTGACCAGGCGTTCAAAGCACTTCATCACTACTGAGGTGAGGGCTACAGGGCGATAGTCATTGAGAGAAGCAGGGTGGGGTTTCTTCGGGACAGGAACAATGATGGACTCTTTGAAGCATGTGGGGATCACCGACTGAGATAAAGAGATGTTGAATGTCTCAGTGAACACAGGAGCTAGCTGGTATGCGCAGTCTCTTAGGATACGACCTGGGATGCCGTCTGGTCCTGCTGCTTTCCTGGTGTTCACTCTCTTGAAGGCTCTCCTTACTTCATGCTCGGAGATGACGAGCACGTTTCCGGTGCTGGCAGTATCTTCCTGTCTGCAGCCGTTAGCGCCGCTAACACTAGCATTGTTGGAGACCTTAGCTGCAGCCTCGAAGCGAGCATAGAAAGTGTTCAGCTCGTCTGCCAGAGTCACGGCCGCGTTCGTCATACCGGTTGTTGGTGCTTTATAGTCCGTTATTGTCCTTAGTCCCCGCCACAGGCTCCTAGAGTCACTCTGTTGGAGTTGTGACTCTAGTTTCCTCCCGTAGCGCTGCTTCGCCTCTTTCACCGCCCTCCGCACGTTATATGACGCGGCTTTGTACGGGTCCATGTCCCCCGTCATGAGTCCCGTGTTGTAGGAAGCGGTGCGGGATCTCAGAGCGTCGCGGATGGTTTTATCCACCCACAGCTTCTGGTTGGGAAACGTTGTGATAGTCTTTGTCTTCACGGTATCATCTGCTAGTTTCCCGATGAATCCCACAACCGCTTCCGTAAACACGTTGACGTCATCGTCGGAGCTGTTTCTGAACATGCCCCAGTCTGCGTCATCGAGTGCGTCCTGTAACGCGGCCACCGATTGATCCGTCCAGCGCGCGACCTTCCTCTGAACCGGAACTTCCTGTTTCAGCCTTTGTTTGTATTTTGGCATGAGGAAGATGGCGGCGTGATCAGATTTGCCAAACGGGGGGCGGGATTGTGCCTTGTAGCCGTCCTTGACCGTAGTGTAGCAGTGGTCCAGTGTCCTTTCACCCCTGGTGGGGCAGGTGATGTGTTGATAAAAGTTCGGTGCTGCGCGTTTGAGGTTGGCGCTATTAAAGTCCCCCGTCACAATAAGCGCAGCGTCCCGGTGTTGTGTCTAGTGCTGTGTGAGTGCCTCATGCAGCTCGCATAAGGCGGTGACCGTGTCCGCTTGTGGTGGAATATAAACGGCACTTACAATGACCGATGTAAATTCCCGAGGTAGATAAAAAGGACGACACATGATGGACAGTAGTTCCAGATTTGGTGTGCAGGAGCATGTGAGAGGAACAACGTTCGCACTGTTGCACCAGTTGTTGTTCACCATTAAACACACGCCGCCTCCCCTTGACTTCCCCGAGTCCCGTGTCCTGTCCATGCGGTGAACCGAGAAGAACTCGGCCGGCTGGATGGCGTGGTCCGGCACCGCTGGGTTCAGCCATGTCTCGGTGAAGCAGAGGAGATTGCAGTCCCGAATGTCTCTCTGGAACTTTATCCTGCCCTGAGGTCGTCAAGCTTGTTCTCCAGTGACTGGACGTTGGCGAGCAGGATGCTAGGCAGAGGTGTGCGGTGTGCACGAGCTCTCAGCCTGTTCCTGACGCCGGCTCGCTTCCCTCTAGGCCGCCGCCGCTTCCCTTTGTTCTCCCTCGAGATCTCACTCGGCCAGCTCGGATCCGGAGTTAAAAACTTCGAATTGTGAGTACATTGTATACCAATAGAAACAAGAGTGTCACTGTCATACCTAATGTACCCAATGGTGATGATTTTGCCGATTTAGAAACGCTGAAAACTAACTTAAAAAACAAAGACAAAGAAAAAGTGTCACGGGCGAGAATGCGGTGGACTCAAGAGCAGACTCAATTTGCTTCGAACTGTGTATAATTTATTGAAAAGAACAAAACGTGAACAGAACTGGGTTTAACAGAAACCATACGCAGAAACTAAGGGAAATCCGTGGGCGGAGAGACCGGCGTAGAGCACGGGGAGAACTCTAACGGGAACTTCTGTAAACACAGGAGAGAGATGTTACTGAATGGGAAAAAAAACGAGTAAGGGACAGAGGTATGGAGTGCCAGTGGATAGTCTTGGGCTTACTTGGAGACCCTAGTTATTAGGCGGGAAAAGGGCTGCCGTGGGAGTATTCCAGAGAGGGTCAAGAGTGTGGAGAGTCCGGTCCAGATTCCAAGGAGGTGGAGAATACGGACTGAAGGGCAGGCTGAGGAGAAGTGGAGTATATAATCCTCGGGTTCAGAGCAGACGGAAGAACAGAATGGAGACCAAACCAGCACTACTGATGAGTGCGACGGGTGGTGAATCTGAAGAATACAGGAAACAAAAACACATTAACCCATGGTCCAGATATACAGAGTCAGAGCTCAGAGGAGGGCGAGTTTACCACAGATGGTAGCAGGACGAACTGGCGAGGAGTGGCAGGCCGTGCCGGCTTAAAAACCCTCTAGGTGGAGCCCCGGAGATTGACAACAGGTGATGAGCTGGCCATCCTGAGATAAACTGAAGCCTGTTGGCTAAGAAGTAGTGCTGAAAGTTAGGCAGTTCTAGTCCTCCTTTATCCTTGGTCTTTTGTAGTGTTTTTAAGCTTATACGTGGGGGTTTATTTTTCCAAAGGAATTTGGACATACATGAATCTAGAGATCTGAACCAATCTTGTGGCGGTTTAGTTGGGATCATTGAGAATAAATAATTTATTTTTGGTAAGACCATCATTTTTATAGCGGCAACCCTTCCCATGAGTGATATGGGTAGACATTTCCATCTAGCCAGATCATCTTCTACCTTCTTTAAAAGTGGGATATGGTTTAATTTAGTTAGATCTGCAAGCTTGGGAGAAACATTAATACCTAAATATTTTATATTTCCCGATTGCAGTGGTGTAGAAGAGGAATTATGGAGGGAGCAATTAATTGGTAGAACTGTAGATTTTGACCAGTTAATTGAGTAATCTGATATTCTTGCAAAAGAGTTTATCAATTCAATCACCCCAGAGATATTGGTTTGTGAATTTTGGAGAAAGAGTAACACATCATCCGCATAAAGGCTGATTTTATGTTCCACGTTCTTGCATTTTATGCCCTTAATTACTGAATTCTGTCTAATTGCTGCTGCTAGTGGTTCAATAAAAATTGCAAACAGTGAAGGGGAGAGTGGGCATCCCTGCCTGGTGCCCCTCAAGAGACAGAAGCTGGAGGATGTCTGTTCATTTGTTCTAACACAAGCTGTTGGGGAATTATATAATATTTTTAACCAGTTTATTAAAGAGGATCCAAAACCAAATTTGTGTAAAGTTGCAAATAGAAATTTCCAGTTAACTCTGTCGAATGCTTTTTCTGCGTCTAAAGAGAATATTGTAGTTTCTAGGTTTTTACTGTATGAGTAGTCTATCAAATTAAGTAATCTACGTGTATTTGTTGATGAGTGCCTACCTTTTATGAAACCAGTTTGGTCAGGATGAATTAAGAGGGGTGTTATTTTCTCCAGTCTCTTTGAGAGAGCTTTGCAGATTATTTTAAGGTCTACGTTTATAAGGGATATTGGACGATAGCTTGAGGGATATACAGGGTCTTTGCCTGGTTTTAGCAGGAGATTAATGTTTGCAGAATTCATATTTGATGGAAGTCTGCCCTTTTCTTTAATTTCCAACAACGTTCTGTAGAAAACTGGTGCTAGAATCGACCAGAATTCTTTGTAGAATTCTGCAGGAAAGCCGTCTGGACCTGGAGCCTTATTATTGGGCATACTTATCAGAGCTTCCTGGAGCTCAGTGTCAATGGTGAATCCAGTGCCATTGCTTGAGTGTCCAATAATTTTGGAAGAGTTATGTTGTCCAAAAACTGATCAATTTCTTTTTTAGATGGGTTTATTTGTGGTGAATACAACGTTTTATAGAAATCCCTGAAAATGTTGTTTATTTGTATCGGATCATATATTGTGTTCCCAGATGAATCTTGAACAGCACGTATAGTTGTTTTTTCTTTATTTATTTTTAGCTGGTTTGCTAGAAATTGACCGGATTTATTACCATGTTCATAATTTTGTAGGCGTAGTCTTTGTACTAAGAATTTTGTTTTTTTTATCAATTATCTCATTTAATTCTAGTTTTGTTTTGCATATTTTGTTCAATGTTTCCTGATCTTGGTGGGACGCGTAGGCTTCTTCTAGTGATTTGATGTTTTTTTCTAATTCCTGAATATTTTTGTTTTCCTTTTTCTTTTTATGTGATGAGAAAGAAATTATTTTACCTCTCATCACAGCTTTCCCTGCTTCCCATAGAACAGAAGCTGATGTTTCGGGAGTGTCATTATAGTCCAAATATGAAGTCCACTCTTTTAAAAAATATTTAGTAAAGTCTTCATCTTTAAGTAGTGATATATTAAATCTCCAGTTTTTTCTTGGCGTAGTATTATTCTTGTGCATTAGTGTTAAAGATACAGGACCATGATCGCTGACAGCTATAGGATGAATCTCAGTGTCTGAAATGTCACACAGCAGTGAGCTGCTGACCAAAAAATAATCCAGACAAGAGTAGGAGTGATGGACATGTGAGAAAAAAGTATATTCCTTACTGGTGGGGTGAAGAGAGCGCCATGCATCGCAAAGACCAAAGTCGCTCATATACTGTTTGATTATATTTGTGGACTGCCAATTGCGCTGAGTTCCCGCTGTAGATTGATGTATAAGCACATGGTGAGTGAAAAGGGCTGAGAGAAGGAGAAACGCTTAGTGTATCATGAGATGCCAAGTCTATTGCAACATAAGGGTGGAAAAAGAGAAACATATACAAACTAGTGGACATGTCCACATGGCCTTCTCAGCTTTCAAGCTGACTCCTCTCCTCTCTCCCATCCTGGCGTCACTGAAAAAGGAAGACACTAATTAGGAGGATAAGGAACAGCTGCCCTGTCAGCCTCACTGGCATTGCCCCTCAAGCCTGCTGCTTCATCCCTCCCCTGCACCTACCCCAAAGACACATCCCCACCACCACCCTCACCACCTGGCCGAGACTGGGGAGCCATCTGGCCGAACCTACTCCTCCTGTGGGTGTGGGAGAGGAAGTCGGCCACTGCCATCTGAGGACCAGTCCTATGGATCACCTTGAATTTAAAGGTCTAAAAAGCCAGATCCCACCAGGTGATCTGGGCGTTGGCATCCTTCATGCGCTGGAAGCACTGCAGCGGAGCAGGGTCTGAGCAGAGGGCGAACGAGTGTTCCGGGAGGTTCCGATGGAAATTTTTTTTACCTTAGTGTACTGATCACGTGTTCTGACGATAGTATACATATGTATTAGTGATATTAGTTATATATGAAGGATAACTTGTTTCCCACTCGCTGGTTGAACAAGAAGGGTCCTTGCAACTGGAAGAGGGAAGTAACACAAGCACTTTGTCTCCTGGTGAAAACTGCCTGAGTCTAGCCCCTCTGTTGTACAGGTGCTGCTGGGACTTGAGCAGTGTCTCTCATGACAACCTCCCCAAAGTGTACGGCTTTGGTCTCAGGTCCAGAACCTACTGAATCTGATTTTTTGCTGGGCTTGGACCTTCCTCTCAGTTTTCTTTAAGCAGGTCCAACACCCCTGCGGCTTTCTGCAGGGGGCACTTCATGCACTGCAAACAACAGAGGGTCTAACCAGCAATCACAATTGTGTTCATCCTTATGAATGAAATTCCGAATCATGGACTTTAAGGTCCATAATCCACGTGGATGCCCCGGCCAATAACATCTGGCCATTATTCTTTCCAGAGTTTTGTCATAGACAACAACAACTGTGTGTGTTCCTCTGTGCGAGTATCACAAATTACTCAATAAAGCCTATCATTTAACAATATGAAGTGCAAGTAGGACCATGCGGCTTCAGGGTGCACCAAGTAACCATTAATTTCTATCACTTAGTTAAAGTCTGAGTGTAGGGGTCATCATGAGACTGCTTCAGTGGAAAATTCCGTGGGGCAAATCGTTGGAGCCAGCAGGACCTTCTAGTGAGGTCTACTCAGTCAGTACACGCTACTAAAGGTTATGATCGCATCTCCACACACTGCCTCAACAGGTTATTACACCCCAGCCAATTCATTTCCAGAATTAGGGGATGCATCAGGCACGAGCTAAGTGCAACCTTTATCCCATGCATTTTTCCCTTGTATTTTAATAGCAGCAGCACAGTGGGGTATTTGTGAATATCCCCATGAACAACTTAATCTTCACCCACTCTGCTTCCAACAATGTCCTGGGGTGAACCGTGAACTAGGGTATGCTTGCAGCCCATGTCCACAAAAGCCTGCTGTATACCCCCTTGACACCTTACCAGAGAGCAGCCAAAGCGGAACACCCAACTGACCTCCATCAGCTAACAATCCTGTAGTGGGTGTCCCGACCGACCACACTTTCAGCACTCCCACCCCTAGTGGCTTGGGTGCAGTGCCTGTTGTTGCCAGGGCCCAGGGTGACAGATCGGCAACGACTGGGTTTGTGGAATGTAGTGGTGGCTAGCCCTAACCCACTCCGATGGGGCAGGGCCTGCTGACCGGCTGGCTGCGGCCCTCCTCTGCTTGTCTCCATGCAGCCAGATGATCCTCAGCTAGGGTGACCACGGTTTCCAAACTCGCCGGCTGGTTGCAGCAGTCTCTATGGGCAGCCTCTGTCTGACAGTGGGTGGGAAGTCTGAGACTAATTGTAATTGGTTAGGCAGGAAGTCTTCTCAAGGTTGTACAGTTTGGTGGTGAGGATGTCTGGGATTGTGGTGTTGAACGCTGAGCTGTAGTCCACAAAGAGCATCTTCATGTAGCTAATGTTGTTCTACAGAATGATCAGCGTTCTGTGAAGGGTGATGGCATCCTCCATGGACAAACTAAGTAAATGGTAAATGGTAAATGGTCTGTATTTGTATAGCGCTTTACTTGGTCCTAAGGACCCCAAAGCACTTTACACTATACACAATCATCCACCCATTCACACACACATTCACACACAGGTGATAGCAAGCTACAGTGTAGCCGCAGCCACCCTGGGGCGCACTGACAGAGGCGAAGTAAAGGTTTCCAGGTTTCCAGGTCAGACTCAGCCTTTGGTTTTGGCTTTTGTTTTCTGTAAAGTTAGGTGTGTGGGAATACGAGTTTAGTTTAGTTTATTATTTTGGCCTTGTCTCACCCTAAGTTGTTGACTCTCCCGTTTTGTTGTTTCCTTTTCATTATGTTGTAAATAAATGACATTGCAATGAACAGATATTTGTTTCTTGTGGCTGCTTGGGTATTCAGTGGGGTGGGGATGGGGGGTGCTTCATTCATGTTATGACCCTGCCCCTAGATGGGTCATAACAAGGCACTAATATGGAAGTTAATAAGGAGTTTGGATATATTTCAGACAATTCACACTGATAATAAACAGTGTGAATTGTCATACACAGTTTATCTTTTGTTTACAGTAATTTGTGTTTACAATGGTTAAGTAAGGAGATTTCAATGGTAAATTGTCATCATGTAAAGTATCATATACCATTTTTTTCTACTCCAATACCAAGCAAAGGTTTGGCTTGTATTCCAAAAAGAAAGGGTTAACTTTCCTCATTTCATTTGCCATGTATCTCATGAGTGTAGCGGCTTTCTAGAAATCATGCAGAAGTGCTTGAGGCAAAGCAACTAATCAAGTTACATTGCACTTAATACTACAATTCATACATAGCAGCCTCTTGAAAAATAAGGAAGAATTGACCAGGTTACATATGCTTTCTGAATTTATCTGCAGTACCATGTCAATTAAATTTAAATGTAAAAAATTCTAACGTTTAACATAATCAAGAAACTATAAAAAGTGAATGCAAGCTAAAGGTTATTGAACCATACATATAATTACTATCGTTCGTCTTTATTTTATTAAGTAAGTAAACAAAATCTCATTTTACTACATTCAGTTTTCAGAGTGACTGTGGTACCTTCTTCCCCATGATACGTTTTTTTGTATTCTTCTCTGGCTTCATTAAGATTATATAACATTTGGGTATGAAGATGCAAATTAGCAGTCCAAAACTGGAAGCAAGTATAGCAAATATTTCTACAGCAACACTGAACTTCCCAGGAGAGCTGACATATGCTGGGATAAATGTAATCCATACTGCACAGAATATCAACATGCTGAAAGTGATAAACTTGGCTTCGTTGAAATTATCGGGTAGTTTTCGAGCTAAAAATGCAAAAATAAAACATAAAATAGCCAGAAGTCCTATATAACCAAGCACAGCCCAAAAGCCTACAGCTGAGCCTAGAGCACACTCCAAAGTGATCTTGTCTTTGATTTCCTTAAAATTCTTAAATGGAAAAGGAGGAGAAGTTGTTAACCAGGTGATACAAATGATAACTTGCATAAGAGTGAATGCTGTAACACAGAGTCTCTGCTGTGTCTGCCCAAACCATTTCTGAACATTACTACCTGGACGTGTAGCTCTGAAAGCCATTAAAACAACCATTGTTTTTCCCAGAAGACAAGAGATACAGAGGACAAAGGTGATGCCAAATGCTACATGTCGGAGCATACAGGACCAATCAGAGGGCTGACCAATGAAGGTCAGAGAACACAGGAAGCACAGAATTAAGGAGAAGAGCAGCAGGAAGCTCAGTTCAGAGTTGTTTGCCCTGACAATAGGAGTTTTCCTGTACTTGAAGAAAATTTGTATCACACCAATCGTCATGCATGCTCCGAATAAAGATGCTGCAGTGAGCAGTGCTCCCATAATTTCTTCATATGACAGAAACACTGCTTCCTTCTTTATACAAGCATCTCTTCTTTCATTTGACCAAAACTCAGGTAGACATTTCACACAGGTGATAGAATCTGGAAATTAATATTGAAGCAGATGTTACACTAACTCAGTACAATTGTCATATGCCTGCATTTGCATCTACAACATCCGTGCATCATACTGATGCTGTACAAGTAGAAGATGAAAAACAACACCTTCATTGAGTGAATAACTAGTATCCTGATTTGTGATCAAGTGAAGATTGACAGATGTGACATCGAGAGAGTCCATCAGCATTTGTGATTGTGGAATACTTTACATTTCAAAGGAATGTTCATACAATTCTAAATATTTTCCAAAGTGCACAGAGACAAAAAGGTACATGCAAAATTTGAAAGAGACCACATATATGTCCTGTAACAAGATGAAACGACTCCTTTGGCCTTCCTAAATACTTAATTTTGCTAATCACCACACCTGTAATGTTGTTGATCTCTCCCTCTGCACATCTTATACAGTCATAGCAGCAAACAGGCCTTCCTTTCTGGAGAACCTTACGTGTTCCTGGGGGACATTTCTCACTGCAAACTGACACAGGCACCTGCATGATCAAGAACGTTTAACCATATGGACTTTGACAAAAAAGATCTCCCAATGATCTTCTGTATCAAACAGTTTATTCATTTTGAAGCTTTAAAACCAAACAATGTGAAACTAATTAGGTATAAATTGAACAAAGGAACAAAGACATAAAAACAAAATTGTATGGTAGCTTACCTGCTTTGTTTTTCTTGCCCAAATTAAAGACTTGCTTTGCAGATTTAGCTGCTTTTCTGCAGCTAATGATGTATCATAAAGTCCAACTGTTACAAACTCCACAACGCCGTTTTCTTTTTGCTGCCAGTTTATAATATCATACTTTGCTGCTGGATCTCCATTCTCATTAAAGTAAACCTCATCTCCTTCCTTAGTTGTGAAATAGATCTTTCGTATGTGTTGCAGAACCTAAGAAATATGTTATGACTCAGTTCATTGCATGACAACTTTTGCACACCTACAGATTGAAAAATACCCAAGAATCAATTTTGAATTAAAAATCTTCTTAATACTTCAACTTAATGTGAAAACTGTAATTTAAGCTTGTAATAAGCTCACCATGAATGGATCTAGCTGCAGATTTTTATTACATGTATTATTACAGCTCAAGATATTGTGAAATGCATGGGCCACTGCATACACTCCTTTATAGATGTTGTTAAAGATAGGCATGAGAGACATGTCAATGAAGCTGTTTTGAACTCCAGTCATATCTTCATGTCCAGTACACTCTCTCTGAATGTCTGCTGATGACTCCTTAAACTTACAACTAAATAATGTCTCCCAGAACTCAGTAAACAGTTCGTTATTAGATGAATTCAGTGGCTTCTCATCCAGTATGAACTCTCTCAGGCCAGTGACATGTGCTTTGGGAATAGAAAGGCCTATGGCACCATCCAGTATGTGATGTATGTCCAGTGCTGCAGTTTGTGAATCAAATATCCAAGACTCACTGCCTACCCACTGGTACCCAGACAAGTTATGGTATGAAAACTCATGTAGAAGCACATTCAAATCCGCACGGGCAAGGAATGCAACAATCACCTTGGAGGTTGAAGCCTTTATAATATCAAGTATCCTTTGTATTTTGGCATATGGATCTGTCCTAAAAAAAGATACAGAATACTCCAGACAGATGCCCAGCTGCTGTGCAGTTTCTGTGAATGTGGCCATGCCATTATTTCCATAATCATTATTAGTTCTAATAGCTCCAACCCAAGTCCATCCAAAATGCTTGACCAAATGGGCCAGGGCTCTGCTCTGGTAGTAGTCACTGGGTATTGTTCTGAGGAAGGATGGGTACTTGGTTTTGTCACTGAGACAAGCACATGTGGCAAAGTGGCTGATCTAGAATGAAAAATGAAAAATGTATATATGTAAAAGACAAAGAATGAGAAAAGCTGTAGCTGTTAGAAATAAAACATTCAAACATACTGTAAAAATATGAAAATAACAGTTCTGCTCAGTACTGTTACATAAAATGTGACAGGTAAAGCAACAGATCTAAGAGAGTAAAATATGGTTTAATAAGTATTCAAAAATAGAAAAAAAAGATTATAATACCAACCACTGGTACAAAAAAAGGTCCAATGACAGTAGCTACTGCTATGGTTGTAGAAGAAGATGTTGCTCCTATTATGGCCTGTACATATGCAGGTCTAGTGCATGTTGTCTTGGAGGGTGCAAACACAATTTCACTACCATTAACCAAAGCTAGTGTAACTCCAATGCTTCTGGCAACAGATCCGCAATCATCATAGATTTTATAACCCAGAGAGATTCCTGGCAGTAGGTCTGTACTTTTATTAATCTCCTCAATGGCAAAAAGCATAGCCTGGGCAAACTGCAAATCTCTGAAATTTAAACTTAATTGACACAATTTTTAAAAATTTGCATTGCATCATGTTCCTTAAAACAGACACAAATAATCATGAATAAATCTTGAAATTTAAAACAAATCATTTCAAATTAAATCATTTAATGAAAGGAATTTAAATAACTAAGAAAATCAAAATACCCTTTACTCCTCATTTGTATCTTTAATGAATCCCAACAGATTCCTTAAATGCAAATTGACTTGTAGTGTGTCATTTACCTGATACATTGTAGTGGCAGAGGTTGGTTCATGTAGGTATCCTTTCTGTCTTTCCAGCTTGTGTGAAAAGAGAACATCCCCCCCAGTATAATATCCCCATTCTTAGATAGCAGTGGGTTCTCAGGATCTCCTCTCTGTCTGCACACTGGCTCCTCAGCATGAGAGACAGACGCCACCATTAACAGTTGCAAAAATGCCCATCCCTGCTCTGGCCATCTCTGTGTTGATGTCATTTCTTGAGCTAAACCACTTAGTGGCATTAAAAGTGCCTTGATGAAAATGAAAGAGTTATACTGGTATTTATACCTTTCAGTGCAACATAAGAAATAATACTATAGTGACAGTTTATTCTCTGTAGACCTACATGGTTAGTCAAAAGTAGAGACATGCCCAAATTTGCAATTTAATGTAGTTTCATGTATGTAAAATAATGCTATACATACATATGCCCATTTAAATTTAAAGTAACAATTCAAATAGAACTCCTTACAAATACATATCCACTAAAAATAATTTTTCTAATGTGAAATGTGCAATGATCTCTTCTTATATGGCAATAAAGGTCATATATTTACTTTCTTGGTAAGTCAATATGTTATTAAACAAGTGGATGCATTGGAAACATTATTTACTTTATTTAATAAAGTACTTTTGGGTTAGAGATTTACACAACAACTCACAGTCACCTACTCATGTCTATATTCGCATTGAAGAAGTAATATTTGAAACTATCATCAATCTAATACCAGTCTGATATAATCATTTAAGTAGTCACACTGCACATTACTGAAAGTCAGTCAAATACACTGGGCAAACTAATTCTAGGAGGAGTATTCCAAGTCCAAATTCATTCTTTCACTTTTACATACATAGCTTCTTCTTTCACATACGTGCACTACTGGTAAAACGTTTTAGAAATCAAAGAAATCAAATATTCCTCAGAATGTTATTCCCATATCTGTTGGAGAAGTTCCCATAAATGTGGGGCACTTGTAGGTTGGTTTGTTTTCACTCTTCTATCCAGTTCATCCCAAACCAGCTCGACTGGGTTTAAGTCTGGAGACTGTGCTTGGCACTCGACGTTTTCAAGCTTACCATCTTTTTCTTTTTTCCTGAGGTAGTTCTGGCATAGATTGGACTTATGTTTTGGGTTATTATCTTGCTATAGGATGAACGCCTGAGCAACTTCTACAGCAACACTCAGAGGGTGTTGCATGGTGCTGCAGAATGCTGTGGTCGGCGTTCACTGTAAAATCTAATTAGTTCACAGAACTAAAAAAAAAAACAACTATGTAAACTCGTTGCCTCAAAAAATTTAGTAAAGTTTTACTTAAGATGATTAAGCTAGGGCAACTTACCCATTTTGAGTATACTGTACAGCCTCATTAGTTCCCAGAACTCAAAAAAACTATGCAAACTTGTTGCCTCAAAAAAATTGAGTAATATTTACTTAAGATGACTAAGTTAAGGCAATTTATTCACTTTGAGTACAGAGTAAAAACCTATTTAGTTTCCAGGACTCAAAAAAAAAAATATGCAAACTTGTTACCTCAAAAAAACCCAAGTAAAGCTTACTTAAGATGATTGTTAGGACAACTTATTCATTGTAAGTATGCAATATTAAGAATAACTTGATATTTCTGACTTTACAATACTAATTGTTTACCTACTGACAAACATTTCAAGTTCAACTAAATGAAAAAACAATTTGTAGTAACCTGAATATGATTAAAAATAATTAACAACACTTTTTGTAATGATGTTAAAAATCAGCCCAACTTTTATTTTTAAACGCAACAAAGTATAACAGCCAACATACTGGACACTGTTCTCTTGAACAACAAACAATTATATTGCCATCACTGTTATAATCTTACAATGAAACAAAGTCTCAGATGTAATTATTCTGAAACTAAGTTTGGCCTTCCTCAAGTTTGTTTTGTACTTACATTACACTGAAAAAAATATGTT
This sequence comes from Astatotilapia calliptera, assembly GCF_964374335.1. NCBI lineage: Eukaryota > Metazoa > Chordata > Actinopteri > Cichliformes > Cichlidae > Astatotilapia > Astatotilapia calliptera. Next base: position 14,913,686 of record NC_137435.1, read on the forward strand.
GTTGGATTTACTTAATTCAATGGTGGACATTTGTTGCACACAGATGTTTTGCTTTGGCAGCAACTTAAACAATTGAGTTAAATTAACACAATTTATTCATGTTCAATAAACTTGTGCAATTTGTGTTGATAAAATGTGACTTAAACATGTTTTGATGAAGTAATTTGAGCTCTTGGAATATTTTAATCCTTCACAATTTTCTCACGTTATCCCAACACGATTCAATAACTTTTACCCAATACTACTTGGTCACTTAAATACTACATGTTATCTTCAAATTACATTTTGCTATTATATTCTAGTATCAAATACACAATTTTCAAATGGAGGCCTTATAACAGATTGTATTGTTCTCTTCCAAGATGGTTGCTGGCATCCACCAGTAACCTTTCAAAACAAAATGTCTAATTTCACTGCATTGACAGTAGGTAAAGAATTAAACTGACATTACTCCTCTACTGAATCTATATAAATCAACAGTTAAATAATGTCAGTTCTTCCGTGTTCTCTGGAATCAATCACAGCAAAGAAATTGGACTGTTTCTTTTGAAAAATGTTGGGAAAGAACAATACAAAACATTCTATTTAAGGCCTCTAACGTCAAGATTCAGTTAAACAACAATTATAACTAAACAATTTGAGGTAATGTTAGTTTCCATTAACATTAAATTAGGTTACTGAATTGGCAAACACCTTCCTATTAACACTACCCATTTTACCCCAATAACTAAAGAAATTAGCACTTGCAGGTCAAAACCTTTATTCAAGAGACGCAAAAATAACATTGATACAGTGACTGTCAAAAATTACAGCACTGATCATACTGTGACATCTTGGTTCAAAACAGCACACTTAGAAATATTCAACGTTCTTTACTTCAACTGAATGAAACTGAAAATACCATTTCACACGACCCATATGGGATATTTAGACTGTATAACTGTTCACGCTACATCTCTTCACTAGTAAAAGAAAGAAAAAATACAAAGAGAAATTTAAAAATGCTGCCAAACAGACAAACAGAACTTGTACAGAGCAAAAGGAAAAACAAACAACAACAAAAAACGGCTCGTCCTCATGGCAGTTGCAGAGTATATAAAAATGAACCCTGCGATCCGTTCCTGGAATTGAGCTTCAAAAATGCAGCAGAACAAGTGTGAGATTTAAATGTCCTCTCACCTAGAGCTGGTCACCTCACATGCATAACAGTGAGCTTCGTTGCAGGAGCAGTTTTGTCTTAGTTGTGAGCTTTTCTTGAGAGCTGAGTTGCATCCAACTCCATTACCACCCATTGAATCACCTCAAAAGTGTAGCAGAGTTGTGATGGGTAACTCATGTTGAAGGAATAAAAAAGGTCCAAACAGCATGGCTACTGCAAAGGTCACGTTATCCAGATCTTGAAGAACAACATCAGAAAAGTCATTGCCTGGTGCATCCTCTGGAGACAGATGTTCATTGTGGTTTTCTCAATCTGTGCAGTGGCCTCAGTCAAGTCCTGGTTAAACACAAAACATTTCTTTAAGATTCCTTTTTAAACTCATCTCTTTTGAATCTACCAGTTCTAATGTTAGAGTAATTTAAACCAATGCAAGCAACATAGTAAATAGCTATAGCCAAAGAGTGGCCTGCCATGCTGCCATTCATGGTCTAACAGAGTTTCTAAGAGAGGGTGAAAAACATAATAATTTCAAATGCTTTACATTAGTTTTTGTTAGAAAGACACCGGCCCATCAGAAATCCAGGTTATGTCACTCAGAAGATGTTAGAATTTAGACTTTCAGCCCCACAATTTGGTTAGCTGTTGGTCAGTTGGTCATTTTTTCAAACAAAAGCTAATATAAATATTGGTGGGATTTTCCTTTGTTCATTAGAATGACAAATTTAAAGTTTTTTCACACTGATGTGACCCCTAATACAGGGGTGGGGATGGGGCCTCAAGGGCCGGCGGCCGAGTTCACTACCAGGCCTCATGTGAACTTCAAATTATTAAAGAGGACTACTGGTCCTAACCAGTCCAATGAGGATCAAGTGGATAACTAAATGCATTTTTAAATGTTGCAAAGCCACAATCTACTCATAAAACACTCACCATGAACTCCTGCACCAAGATGTTGCAATTGTCTTTCACACAGATGCGGAGCACTTTGATGAGGGACTCCGAGCATTAATGTCATCCTTGACTATTATAACAAAGAAAACAGAGATTTGTGAACTTTTCAGTAGCACAGAAGAAAATGATCCCAGACAAAAACTCTTGACTTTTTAAACCAGTCAACATGCAACACCAGCATCTACAAAGCAATATCAAAAGTTCCTGTTTGACATCAACTTTATGGATATATAGTTTCCAGAACATTTATTTTTAAAAAAAGATAATTTTTTCTCAGTGGGCCAGTAAATGCATGACGAAAATTATGGCATCCTTTTAGTGGAATCATTACTCACAGGTAATAGTTGACTGTTTCAATGGATGTAGCATAAAAATCTTTTACTGACCTAATGCAATACATATACACTTTGTAGTTAAAGAATTTTAAAGTTCTTACTGTCATTATGGCCGCTACATCCTTTAGCTTTGTGCCCTGTTCCCCCGATCACTTTGCAAACACTTTCAGCAGACTGTCAGAGAAAAACTCAGCTCCGTCAGAAACCTTGACTGTAAAGGCATGGTTGGGATGCACTGGAATGCTGCATTTTATCTGAAATGACATAAAATTATTTTGAAATAACAGCAGGCACTGTGCTTGGTTAATCAGTAATGTTTTGTTGAATAAAAACTGTGTTTCCAGATCTTATGGGATTAAAAAAAATCCAAAGATGTTTGTTTCTGATTTGCAACCCAACAACCCACAAGTTACAACCTCATTTCAGTTCAAGTGTGCATTAATGCGAGTCCAGTAATCACCTTTCTGGCAATACATACAGGTATAAGTTAAACCTATGGCAGATTTTGGATCTCTCAGTTGTATTAATAGGGTGAGTATGCATGCACCTAATAATTATAAAAAACCTATTATAATTAAGTTACAGAAACGAAAATAGAATATACTTTCTTACCATAACACCTTGAACCCACAATCCATCAGCTGACTCCTGGTGAAATGCAGAATAGAGGTCATCTCTCAATGTGCAGCAAAAAAAACAAAAACAAAAGGACAGCAGGTGAGGGCAGGAGGGGTAGGGATGTAAGCTAGCATAATGCCGCTGATGATATTAGCTAAAGCTGTTCAATGTCCAAAATCTCACTAACACCACGGTGCAGTAAATACACAATGTAACTGAAGAGTCAGTTGACAAATCTATTCACACAGAAAACCAAATTATGTTATGAGTGCCTCGTAATTAGGTTTAATGTGATATTACGGCTCTTGTGCCAAAGACAAATTCAAATGAAAAAGCGCCAATTCTTTGACAACAGATAAAACAGCAAATAAGCTAACGGCTCTTTTTTAGCATGTTACATGGCGACACTCTAGACGTTTAACTACATTTGGCTGAATTATGGTAAAAATGAATTCAAAAAATCAAGACATACCAAAAACGTAGAGGTGGCTGCTCGACTTGACTGAGATGGATGCCTTTTTTAAACCACGATCCAAAGCCCGCGAGATGAAATCACGCGTGGTTTCACGAGATTTAACGTTGCTATCTTATTGACTTACGTCACCTGAACATGATATGAACAATTTAATACACCCTTTCTGCATATCATGTAGTTTTTACACTATATAGTTACATTTAACTTTAAAACATGAGGCAATTGTGTTAAATGCATGCAAGATGCTTACATAAATCCAAGAGATGGCCAGTCCCTTTTTTTCAGTGTACTTATATAATCAAAATAAAATATATTTGTTGTTTTGTCACAAGTGCAGTCTCTAATTTATTAAACAACACATTTGTTTTTCATTCCAACACATGAGCTGGAATGTTGTAATATTTTAAGGATGGCTTGTTTCCAGTCCAGGCATTATTGCCTGAATTACTATCATGGGTCGAGGTGATCCAAATGTAAGTGCAGAAGAAAGTCTTTAACTTCCCTTAAGTACAGTGGCAGTGGATGTGGGTTGGAGATGCAATGAGCTTGAACCTGCAGGCGACCATCTTCACTTTCCACACCATCTGTGACGGAGGACTCATCTCTCCTGGTGTCCTGCAAGCAAACAATCATATTCTTTGGAACACGAACTTAATTGCTTTCTTAAAACATTTTTTTTCTGGATTTGGTATAGAACAGACTCCAATTTAGACAATCTCAGGCTCCCTCCCCACCAGAGAGGTGACATTCAATGTCCCACTTGTCAGTCTGGATAGCCTTGACCACCACCCAACATACAATAATGTCATGAAAGCATATTTTTAAAAAGGGCTATGCAAACATGGCCAATAATTTTCATTCTAATGCTCTGCAAAATGACTTGGGCACAAAACAAATTTTGCTGTTAGAAAACCTGCAGACTTCACTATATACAGTGTAGACCCTTATTAAATTCAGTTATTTGCATTCTTTTGGAGGCGAAGAAAGACTCAAGCTCAAAGTGGTCTAACTCAAATAATGATCTTTAATTTTACATTTTCCGGAAAAGGGAGACCGAGCTCATAGAGACACCAGCTCAAGTCTGACTGCGGTAGCAGCCAGCATGGTTATACAGGGAGTGCAGAATTATTAGGCAAATGAGTATTTTGTCCACATCATCCTCTTCATGCATGTTGTCTTACTCCAAGCTGTATAGGCTCGAAAGCCTACTTCCAAAACCATTCAGCTTTGATATAAAGGAGTTTTTTGGGTTCATTGAGAACATGGTTGTTGTTCAATAATAAATTCAGAAATAAAATTATTCCTCAAAAATACAACTTGCCTAATAATTCTGCACTCCCTGTATGTTTAGCTGAGTCACATTTGCAGTAAATGATTTGACCAACTCCCATAGCGTGGCATTTTCAGCAGCAAGCGTTTCCACCTGCTCCTGGCTGAACTCCAGGGATTCTCCCAGAAATTTAAATTCCCAATGTAAAATCTCCACCAGGGACAGCCTCGCATTAAAACTGAACAATCGCTTGTCGATTGACTCCAGGATGTCTGCGATGTCATTGCTGGCAGGCAATGTTGTGCCAGGCAACATGTTTTCGATGACGCCGTCTCAATTTTGTCCGAGGAAGATGCAATCTGGGCCTTCTTCATCACTATGTCCTGGAAGCACCGATCAATGAAATCTTCGAGAGCATCTAAACTCTCCAGGGTGGCCTCCAGGGTGTTGGAGATGATAATACAGATGTGGTTAGCTATATGACAATTGATTAGTATATTGATTAGTATATTTAGTATACTTGAAGTCTAAAGAAACATTTGTTAAATTCTACGCTACCATTCACTTTTTTTGAGTCACTTACCTTTCCCGTCACTTTCGTCACTTACCTCTTGTTCCTCTTTGCTACCAAAAAAACAAACAAACATGTGTATCTAATAAAAGAAAGTATGTGAGAATGAAAAAAAAAAGAATTATGGTACCGGTAAAATTATATTTTTTCTTGTTCAGCAACAGCAGCAATGATATGTCTAAATGAGGCACTAACATAGAAAAATAGAATAAAAACTGAAGTAACACTACATGTTTAGAAGTTTAGGTATATTTCAGACATTAACACCAATACATTTTATTTTTATTTTGTTTACAGTAATTTGAGTTTACAATGGTTTAGTAAGGAGATGTCAATGGTAAGTTGTCATAATGTAAACTACCATATACCACTTTTTTCTGATCCAATACCAAATAAAAGTTTGGCTGGTATTGCTTTTTCCAGTTAATAAAAAAAGTCAAGAGAGGGTTAATTTTCCTCATTTCATTTGCCATGTATCTCATGAGTGTAGCTGCTCTCTAGGAATCATGCAGAAACAGCATTTCTGAAAGCAAAACATACTAATCAAGTTGCATTGCACTTAATAGTAGAATTCAACTATGGCTCTAAATGGCAGCCAAAGAAGGAAGAATTGAGCAGGTTACATATGTTTTCTGAATTTATCTGCAGAACCAATTCAAGTAAATATAAATAAAAAAGCTTCTAACTTTTGAGATAATCAAGAAACCATACCAAGTGACTGCAAGCTAAAGGTTATTGAGCCATACATATAATTATTACTGTGTGTCTTTTTTTTTGGTAAGTAAGTAAGTAAAATCCCATTTTCATACATACAGTTTACAAAGTGACTATGGTGCCTTCTTCCCCATGATATGTTTTTTTGTGTTCTTTTCTGGTTTCAGTAAGATGATATAACATTTGGGTATGAAGATGCAAATTAGCAGTCCAAAACTTGATGCAAGTATAGCAAATATTTCTACAGCAACACTGAACTTCCCAGGGGAGCTAACATATGCTGGGATAAATGTAATCCACACTGCACAGAATATCAGCATGCTGAAAGTGATAAACTTGGCCTCATTGAAATTATCGGGTAGTTTTCGAGCTAAAAATGCAAAAATAAAACATAAAATAGCCAGAAGTCCTATATAACCAAGCACAGCCCAAAAGCCTACAGCTGAGCCTAGAGCACACTCCAGAGTGATCTTGTCTTTGATCTCCTTAAAATTCTTAAATGGAAAAGGAGGAGAAGTTGTTAACCAGATGATACAAATGACAACTTGTATAAGAGTGAATGCTGTAACACAGAGTCTCTGCTGTGTCTGCCCAAACCATTTTTGAACACTACTACCTGGACGTGTAGCTCTGAAGGCCATTAAAACAACTATTGTTTTTCCCAGAAGACAAGAGATACAGAGGACAAAGGTGATGCCAAATGCTACATGGCGGAACATGCAGGACCAATCAGAGGGCTGACCGATGAAGGTCAGAGAACACAGAAAACACAGAATTAGAGAGAAGAGCAGCAGGAAGCTCAGTTCAGAGTTGTTTGCCCTGACAATAGGAGTTTTCCTGTATTTGAAGAAAATGAGTATCACACCGATTGTCATGTATGCCCCAAATACAGATGCTGCAGTGAGCAGTGCTCCCATAATTTCTTCATATGACAGAAACACTGCTTCCTTCTTGATACAGGAATCTCTTCTTTCATTTGACCAAAACTCAGGTAGACATCTCACACAGGTGACAGAATCTGGAAATGAATATTGAAGCAGATGTTACAAGTAGTTACACTCAGTACAATTCCATATGCCCGTGTTTGCATCTACAACATCCATGCAATATCCTACTGATGCTTTACAATATGTTTATTGAGTGAATAAAACTTGCATTCTGTTTTGTGATCAGGTGAGGGTTGACAGATGTGACATCTAGAGTGTCCATCAATATTTGTGATTGTGGCATACTTTCCTTTACATTTTAGAGTAATTTGCATACAATTCTAAATATTTTCCAGAGTGCACAGAATCAGAAAGGAGTGAGTGCAGTTGCCCCCCCGCCCACCCACCTTCTTCAAATCCAACAAAAGTGGTGCCAAATGTATAAGGTATGCGTGTGCTGGTTTGTGCAAAGATTGAAATGAAATATCACCACACCTGTAATGTTGCTGATCTCTCCTTCTGCACATCTTATACAATCATAGCAGCAAACAGGCCTTCCTTTCTGGTGAACCTTATGTGTTCCTGGGGGACATTTTTCATTGCAAACTGACACAGGCACCTGTATGATCATTTAATTGTATAAGGAATTTGACAAAAAAAAATTGTCTATGATCTTCTGTCAAACAATTTACTCATTTTGAAGCATCAAAACCAAAATACTGTGAAAAAAAGTTAAGTGTATATTTCTAAAATGAAAAAAGAAATGAAAACATAAAACATAAAAAAGGAATTTTACCTGTTTTGAGTTTCTTGCCCAAATTAAAGACTGGTTTTGCAGATTTAGCTGTTTTTCTTGAACTAATGATGGATTATAAAGACCAACTGTAACAAACTCTACAATACCATTTTCTCTTGGCTGCCAGTTTATAATTTCATACTTTGCTGCTGGATCTCCATTCTCATTAAAGTAAACCTCATCTCCTTCCTTTGTTGTGAAGTGACTCTTTCGTATCTGTTGTAAAATCTAAGGAATATGACATAGCTTAATTCATTATATGATAAAGATTTTGCACACCTCTTGCTTAAAAAATTTTAAGAATCATTTTTTATTAAAAGTCTTCGTAATAATTTAACTTAATGTGAAAACTGTATTTTAAGCTACTAAAAAGCTCACCATGAATGGGTCTAGCTGCACAGTTTTGTTACATGTTTTATTACAACTGAGGATATTGTGAAGTGCATGGGCCACTGCATACACTCCTTTGTACACATTGTTAAAGATAGGCATGAGAGACATGTCAATGAAGCTATTTTGAACTCCAGTCACATCTTCTTGTCCAGTACACTCTCTTTGAGTGTCTGCTGATGACTTTGACTGCCTAAATTTACAGTTAAATAATGCCTCCCAGAACTCAGTAAACAGCCCATTATTTGATGAATTCAGTGGCTTCTCATCCAGTATGAACTCTCTCAGGCCAGTGACATGTGCTTTAGGAATGGAAAGACCAATGGAACCATCTAGTATGTGATGTATGTCCATTTCTGCTGTTTGTGAATCAAATATCCAAGACTCACTGCCTATCCACTGATACCCAGACAAGTTATGGTACAAGAACTCATGTAGAAGCACATTCAAATCTGCACGGGAAAGGAATGCAACAATCACCCTGGAGGTTGAAGCCTTTATAATGCCAATTATCTCTTGTATTTTGTCAGATGGATCTGTTCTAAAGAAAGATACAGAATACTCCAGACAGATGCCCAGCTGCTGTGCAGTTTCTGTGAATGTGGCCATGCCATTATTTCCATAATCATTACTGGATCTGATAGCTCCAACCCAGGTCCATCCAAAATACTTGACCAAATGGGCCAGGGCTCTGCTCTGGTAGTAGTCACTGGGTATTGTTCTGAGGAAGGATGGGTACTTGGTTTTGTCACTGAGACAAGCACATGTAGCAAAGTGACTGATCTAGAATTAAAAATGAAAAACATATAGATGTGAAAGTCAGAGAATGAGAAAAGATAAAGCTGTTAAAAATAAAACATTCAAATTTACTGCAAAACTCGATTGTAAAAATATGAAAATACTAGTACTCGTACAAATAAACAAAAACAGCTAATCTAAGAGAATTAAACATTTTAAAAAAATATTAAAAGATGAAAATTATATATAAAAATATAAAATTATATATAAAATACCCACCACTGGTACAAAAAAAGGTCCAATGACAGCAGCAACTGCAATGGCTGTAGGAGAGGAAGTCGCTCCTATTATGGCCTGCACATATGCAGCTCTGGTACATGATGTCTTGGAGGGTATGGACACAATTTCATTACCATTAGCCAAAGCTAGTGTAACTCCTGCGCTTCTGGCAACAGATCCACAATTATCATATATTTTATAACCCAGAGAGATTCCTGGCAGTAGGTCTGTACTGTTATTAACCTCCTCAATTGCAAAAAGCATAGCCTGGGCAAACTGCAAATCTCTGAAATTTAAACTTAATTGAGACAATTATTTGCATTGCATCATGTTCCTTAAAACAGACACAAATAATCATGGGTAAATCTTGAAATACAAAGCAAAAGCATTTCAAATTAAAGCATTTAATGAAAGGAAATTAAGTAACTAAAACAAATGAAAATAACTTTTACTCCTCAGTTGTATTTGTAATGAATCCCAACAGATTCCTTAAATGCAAATTGACTTGTAGTGTGTCATTTACCTGATACATTGTAGTGGCAGAGGTTGGTTCATGTAGGTATCCTTTCTGTCTTTCCAGCTTGTGTGAAAAGAGAACATCCCCCCCAGTATAATATCCCCATTCTTAGATAGCAGTGGGTTCTCAGGATCTCCTCTCTGTCTGCACACTGGCTCCTCAGCATGAGAGACAGATGCCACCAACAACAGTTGCAGAAATGCCCATCCCTGCTCTGGCCATCTCTGTGTTGATGTCATTTCTTGAGCTAAACCATTTAGTGGAATGAGAGTACTGCAATGAAGATGAAATACTTAAGCTGTTATTTATACCTTCTGGTGCAGCATAAGAAGTTATCGAATAGTGGCAGTATATTCCCAGTAGATGTACAGGTCCGGCAAAAGGCGAATCATGCCCAAATTTGCATTTAAATGTAGGTTATTATATATGTAAAACAAGGATATACACATTACACATGAAGCAAAATATGAAGCAACAGTGCAAAAAACAATGCATTCGAAATAAATATAAACTAAACAATATTTTTCAGATATCATATTTCTATACAGAAGTCTTAGAGCTCTATTCCACAAGTTACAATAATCTATTCCACATTCACATCTGTGATTCATTGATGTGTTAAGATCTGTCATCACTCTGATATTAAATTAAAGTTGACATGAAATGCTAATGGAAATTTACAGCATGGACCCCTACTTTAAAAGCTGTCATAGATTTACCGCTGTCTTGGAAGTGTGGTTTAACCCTTTAAAGCCGGTCGGAGCGGGCACGCTCCATTTTGCGTAACTATTTTTAAATCCCGGTAGCACTGCAAACACGTAAGCTAGCGCAATAATTTTTTTTGCATATGAAACTGGAGGAGTTGTACATTCATCTTATGCCATCAGCTTGTCCTAGGTCACGGTTTCCTTCCACATAAAGCTTTGCAAAAACTGCATAAAAAGCACTTGCAGCAACAAAGACATAATATTCCAGAAACACGCTTTGCCGATCCGATCAGCTGTTCATAACACTTCCTACGTCCATCAGCGTGAACTAATGTAGTTTTTTACCATCATGAGCCTATACTGGTGTTTTTAAAAGTTATGTTTGACTTTATGACTTTCTGTGTCCTTTCTGGGATGCTTAAGGTTCATATAGCACTGCTGGAAATAGTTTATTTTGATGCATATGCTGTTATTTTGAAAATTTGCATTATAATATTTTCGTTTTTCCTGCAGTATATGAAAATTCGTGTATTTCAAAAATAAAACTATGAAGACACTTAAAATAAATTTCCTGTGGTGGGAAACTAGTTTGTGCAACTTTTTTGTATTTACAGTTTTGAGGGATAAGCCTCTTAAATTTCTCTAACTAGAAATATATGTTAAAAAAACCAAAAGGATTTTCAATTTTTTTGTAGTTTATTGCACTTTTTTGCAATTTATGTAAGTACTATGCACTTAATGCATACATATTATTAAACTTTAGGCTATAATGGTTTTATTGATGTATATGAACTTGAAATGCTCCCAAAAATGGCTCTACAGCATGTAAAAATTTAATATAAGCTCTGGCGGACTTGGTTCTATGGTAGGTCTTAAAGGGTTAAGCTCCATTCCAATTTACTTGGAAGACAGACTCCATTCAGCATCAGCAGCAATGCACCAAATGCTAGACGAACAGCTAACACACCACAAATGCAACTGTACATGATCAGCATTTTAGAAGTATTTTAGACATTTGACACCAACAGATATCTTTGTTTTTACTGTAATTTTTTTCACTAAAAACTTATCTTGTAAAGTACAATATATTATATTTTGTTTTGATCCTATTCCAAGGAAGAGCTTGTTATTGCTATTACCAATATATTAAGAGAAATTTTTTTTTAAACTTTATTTCCTTGATAAAATGGACCAGCGCTCTGTTCTGGTAGTAGTCTTGGCTTTTTGGTACTTGTGTTTTTTTTACGGAGACAAGCGCATGTGGCAAAGTGGCTGATCTAACAGAGTAAAACATTTTTTTTAAATAAAAACAAATGATATCTATATATCCTCTCGCAAGAGGACTGGGAGGTTGTAGGTCCTGCGCAGTATCTTTCCTGTTCCTAGGACTGTGCTCTTCTGGACAGAGATCTCAGATATTGTTCCTGGTATCTGCTGGAGCCACTTGTCTAACCTGCGGGTCACTGCACTGAGTGTTACCATGGTGACCGCTGTTACCTTTCCGATTTCCGAACTGTTGTTGGTGGCATCTGTCTCTCATGCTGAGGAGCCGGTGTGTAGGCAGAGAGGAGATCCTAAAAACCCACTGCTATCTAACAAAGAGGATATTGTATTGGGCATGACTGTCAAGAGGGCCTGTGCCTGCAGAACCAGATATGGAGAAGGTTGAGTTAGTTTCACACAAGTTTTATTTAAGATCATGAACAACAAGAAAAAGTGCATGGTGTGGTGAAGTGAAGGGGTAAAGGCTCCAAAGGTAAACAATTGGGGGAGACTCGTGGCATGGTGGTCTAGCGCTGGTAAATTGTGGACATAGGAGATGGGAATTAGCAGGGACACAAAATGTATCCAGGAGGAAATGAAGGTTAGTGGGATATGCATGGTTTATTTGGCAGGCAGAGGTTTGAAGCTTGCAGAGGGAGATGAAGGTCCCAGAGTCTAGCTGAGTGTGGTGTGTGATGAAATATGCTACCACATCTGTTTTTGCTGCCAGAGATTAATAATAACTTATAATTAGTGCTGTCAATAGATCAAAAAAATAGATGTGTTAAATGCGTTTAAAAAATGTATTGCCTTGACCGTGATGGCAGATTAACTTGCGTTAACATGTTAATTTTGACAACACTACTTGTGATTAAATGTAGAGTGGTCTAAACACATGGTGAGTGAAAAGGGGTGAGATAAGGAGAAACGCTTAGTGTATCATAAGATGCCAAGTCTATTATACCATAAGGGTGTATTCAGAGTCCCCTGATCCAGTCCTAACTGTAAGCTGTGTCAAAAAAGAAAGCCTTAAGCCTTATCTGAAAAGTAGAGAGGGTGTCTGTCCCCAGATCCAAGCTAAGAGCTTTTTCCACAGAAGAGTTTTCAAGGAGAGAGTGTTTTAGATGATGCTAGAGATGAACAAGCATCCGGTTCCATTAGCTTCTGCAATCCAGGGGTCAGAGAAACTTTTTAACAAAAAACATTTTCACATATAAAACATGTACTACTTGAAAGACAAAAAAGATTCATAAACAACAGAACAACAAAATTAAAAACAGTGCCTTAAAGCTCCTCCCATACTACTTTTAATTGGAGATAAATTATTTGAATTTCAGGAGTAGAAACACTCCCCCAAACACGCCCCTTCTGTTTCTTATCTATATATGACCCTCAGTTCTACGAGCTGTTCGTTCTCTTTTTCGTGCGAACAAGGTTAGTTTTTGTCGGTTCTCGTTTTCGTGTGAATACCATTTAAGAAGGTCTTTAACACAGCTTATCTTAAAAGAGTAACATAATTTTATCTGATATCCTTCAGGCGATCCAAGAAACCCAAACACTCTGAATGTCACGGCAGCGGTTCAGAGAGACCGAATGCCCTCTGCCATCCTGGGAAACTTTTTAGCAATTTTTTGTTAGCTTGATCTATTCAGTCATCTTCTCTCCAGTAAATTCAGTTATGAAGTAAGTCCGGCCACTGGCCACCTCCACGAAATTCAGGAAGATCACTCACCAGCAAAGCTCGCAGCTCCACTCACGTTACTCTGAAACTGGCCCACAGGCCGGGTGACTTAGCCGAAAGCCGACAGACATCAGCACCCGACCCAGAAGCCATGCCATTCCTACGCTTCTGTAAGGTCTTCCGAATATGCTGCCGTTAAGGATTCAGACTGGGTTGTAGCCCGGTTTTAACTGCTTCTGTTCACCAGTATTCTAACTTTTGTAGTTTTTTAACCTCGGACTAAATATCAGTCCAAAGTCTTCTTCTGTGCAGAAGCAAAATTGCAGCTCCAAAAGCAAAAGCTACTGCGTACCTTGTAGCTCCACCCACCCATCAGCACCAGGTAGCAGGGGCAAGCTCAGTACTATGCACCTGCACCCCACAACCATTTAATGCACAGCTGGAAAATAGTCGCTAGTTCCATGCTCTACTGCTCCTCCATGCTGTTTATCTCTGCTAAGCATAGGATGTCAGCTTTGATGTTTTCCATCCCTCTTTACGCAAAGTGCAGAAGCAAACTTTGGCATTGTGATGCCAGGTTCTTTCTCTATCTGTCATTCGCAAAATGCAGCAAACTTCCTGCCACCGAGTTGCCAGTTTCTCTGCATTTCTTTTTGCAAAAAGCAGCTGTTAACCCTTCTGGCACTGGGATGCCAGGATCTTTCTCTAGCCCTCATTCACAAACACAGCATCAAGCTTTTCTACCACTGATTTGGCAGTTTCTCTGCATTTATCATTGAAAAATGAAAGGCAGTTCGTCTTGTAATCGGAAGGTTGCCGGTTTGAGCCCCGGCTCTGACAGTCTCGGTCGTTGTGTCCTTGGGTAAGACACTTCACCTGTTGCCTATTGGTGGTGGTCAGAGGACCTGGTGGCGCCAGTGTCCGGCAGCCTCGCCTCTGTCAGTGCGCCCCAGGGCAGCTGTGGCTACAATGTAGCTTGTCATCACCAGTGTGTGAATGGGTGGATGACTGAATGTAGTGTAAAGCGCTTTGGGGTCCATAGTGACTAAGTAAAGCGCTATACAAATACAGGCCATTTACCATTTTACTAAAAGCACTGTCAAACCTAAAATGAGGATGTGGGCCCAGCTAGTGAAATATCCTAGGAACCACAAGTAGCCTTCGGTTTAAGACTGAAATTCTCAGTTAGGGTGATACAGCAGTATGAGTTCTCTAAGATAAGATGGGGCATGATTATTCAAGCCCTTGTAAATGAGGAGAAGGGTTTTAAATTTTATTGTAGAATAGAATAGAGAATAGCCCTTTATTGTTATTTTACATTTACAGTGAAATTATGTGTGTTCCATGCCAAATATGCAAGAATAAAATATAAATTGCAAGACAGCAGAAATAAATAACAAACAGGAGATATACAATCAAGCAGCAGCTTCTGGTCCAGGTTATTCTTCCTCCGGACTCCGAGGAAGTGCAACCACTGTTGGGTCATCATTACAAGGGCGTTTATGTTGTGGGTCTAGGTGAGATCAGCAGAGATGTGGTTGCCCAGAAACCTGAAGATGGAGACAGATTTCACCCGTTCTCCATTAAGTATAAGAGAGGAGTGGACTGTCTGTGCCTCCTGAACTCCGTTATGAGTTCTTTTGTTTTAAGGGCATCTGGCTTCAAATTATTTTCTAAACACCAGCAGGACCGATTTTCTACCTCCGACCTGTACACTGTCTCATCTCTCTGAGAGATGAACCCAACCACTGTGGGCATACTTGACAATGACCCTGGCTGCGTGGGTTGGTGTACAGTCAAATGTGTACAGGGCATAAAGTGGGGGGCTGTGAATACAGCAATATGGAGATCTGGTGCTGAGTGACAGTGGGCGAGGAGTCAGACTGATTGAGGCTGGCTGATTAGAAAGTCTTCTGAAGGTGGTACAGTCTGGTGGTAAGGATGTCTGGGATTGTGGTGTGGAATGCTGAGCTGTAGTCCACAAAGAGCATCTTCATGTAGCTCTTCCTGTTCTCCAAAGGGCCAGTGCTCTGTGAAGGGTGATGGCATCTTCCATTGACAGACTTAGTGAAGGTCTCCATGTCCTGCTGTTCAAAGATGGACCAGTCTGTCAGATCAAAACAGTCCTGTAGCTGGAGGACAGCATCATCTGGCCATGTCTTAATG
Source organism: Astatotilapia calliptera (assembly GCF_964374335.1). Taxonomy (NCBI): domain Eukaryota; kingdom Metazoa; phylum Chordata; class Actinopteri; order Cichliformes; family Cichlidae; genus Astatotilapia; species Astatotilapia calliptera. The sequence goes on from NC_137435.1 coordinate 14,929,242, forward strand.
ACCTGGGTGCTTAGAGAACTATTTTCTCTTTGGGGGATGTAGGCAGGGATAAGGAGCAGAGAGAGGTGGTCAGATTGTCTCAGGTTGAGAGAGGGGTGTTGCTCTGTAGGCATGCTTCATGTTAGTACACAAATGGTCCAGTGTTATATCCCCCCTGGTAGGACAATTAACACATGATTTTGGAGAGTACAGATTTAAAACATACCTTATTAAAGTCCCCAGAAACAATATGGGCATCCCCCAGGTTCTCTCTCTGCTGTCTTATACAGTACATACAGTGTACAGGGTGGGCCATTTATATGGATACACCGTAATAAAATGGGAATGGTTGGTGATATTAAAGTCCTGTTTGTGGCACATTAGTATATGTGAGGGGGCAAACTCCTCAAGATGGGTGGTGACCATGGTGGCCATTTAGAAGTCGGCCATCTTGGATACAACTTGTTTTTTCAATAGGAAGACGGCCATGTGACACATCAAACTTATTGGTAATGTCACAAGAAAAACAATGGTGTGCTTGGTTTCAATGTAACGTTATCCTTTCATGAGTTATTTGCAAGTCACAGCCATTGACATGTCGAAGAGGTTAACACGTGAGGAGCAGATCGAAATTGTGTTGATATCTGGTGAACGCAGTAACCGGGTCATTGCAGCAGATTTCAATGCAAGACACCCTACAAGACCACCCATCTCCCATGCTACAGATAGCAAACTGCTTGCTAAGTTTCGTGAAACTGGTTCAGTGTTGGATTTGCCAAAATGTGGACGCAAGAAAACTGTCACTAATGAAGAAACATCAGTGTCTGTCCTAGCTTCATTCAGCAAGAGCCCACAGCGTAGCACTCGCCGCATGTCACTGGAGAGTGGCATTAGTCAAACATCCCTTCGGCAGATATTAGCTACTCACAAATGGCACCCTTACAAACTCCAGCTACTGCAGCATCTCAACGAGGATGACCCAAATCGGTGCACAGAATTTGCAGAATGGGCAAAACAAAAATTGGACTGGACCCTCAGTTCACGCAGAAGATTTTTTTCAGTGATGAGGCAAACTTTTATGTGAATGGTGAAGTTAACAAACAAAACCACTGCTATTGGTCTGACACTAACCCACATTGGATGGATCCCTCCAAGACTGTTGGAACAACAAAAGTGATGGTTTGGTGTGGTATATGGGGTACAACGATAGTGGATCCATTCTTCATCAATGGAAACCTCAAGGCCACTGGATATTTGAAATTGCTACATGATGATGTGTTTCCCTCTTTGTGCACTGAAGCTGGCACATTCCCTGAGTTTTTCCAGCAAGATGGTGCACCACCACATTATGGGTGCCAGGTCCGAGCTTTCCTAGATGAACAGTTTCCTGGAAAGTGGATTGGTCATCGTGGGCCAGTTGAATGGCGCTCAAGGTCTCCCGATCTGACCCCCTTAGACTTTTATCTTTGGGGTCATCTGAAGGCAATTGTCTATGGCGTGAAGATACGAGAGCACCTGAAACTACAGATACTGGATGCCTGTGCTGTCATTTCTCTTACGGTGTTGCTATCAGTGTGTGAAGAGTGAGAGAAGAGGGTTGCATTGACAAACCAACACAATGGACAGCACATTGAACACATTTTATAAGTGGTCAGAAACTTGTAAATAACTCATGAAAGAATAAAGTTATGTTGAAACCAAGCACACCATTGTTTTTCTTGTGACATTACCAATAAGTTTGATGTGTCACATGGCCGTCTTCCTATTGAAAAAACAAGTTGTATCCAAGATGGCCGACTTCTAAATGGCCACCATGGTCACCACCCATCTTGAGGAGTTTGCCCCCTCACATATACTAATGTGCCACAAACAGGACTTTAATATCACCAACCATTCCCATTATTACGGTGTATCCATATAAATGGCCCACCCTGTACATTGTGGGCTATGTCCCTGAAAGACTTTTGGCCACAGTCTTTTGACAAGATGGGTAAGCAGCGACCGAATAGAGAAAGGACACTCCGTCTGAACTGATCGAAGCCCCTCAAGATGGTGCCCACTCCGACTCTGACCCTACTGCCGAATTGGACCCATCCCTTGCCAATGCCTTTAACTTGATGACGGCTAATGTTGTTAAAGTAATTGACGAGAAACTTAGTCCTCTGACCGAGGCTGTTTCTAAGCTCGTGGTGGAACTCCAGTCAGCACATAAAAGGTTGGACAAAGCAGAAGCTAGGGTGCCAGCTGTGGACAGCGTTGCTATTGCTCACGAGCCCCGGATCACCGAGCTTGAAAATCAAGTCAGCGCTCTCATGGAAAGATTGGATGCAGCAGAAAACTACAGCACACGACTGAACGTTCGGCTTGTTGGCCTACCGGAGGACACTGAATCTGCTCATTTGTTTTCACTCTTTCACAGATAAGCAGAGAGTCATGGAAGCGGTGCACCGACTCAGATGGGGGGCTCAAGCTTAATGGCTCAACGGTGTCATTCTACAATGACTTCTCCACGGCGGTGCTGAAGAAGTGAAAGGCCTATGATGCAGTGAAGCTGCTTTTGCGGGAGCGGGGGATACAGTACGCCATGTTCTTTCCGGCGACACTCCAGGTGACACACAACGGCTCAAGGAGGAGATTCTCCACCCCTGGGCAGGTGCAGGATTTCCTGGCTTCCCTACCTGATTGAATCCCTTTCCGTTTGCTTCTTCTTCCACCCATTATTACTGCATCATTGACCTCATCCAGGTCCTGGTTTGGTTCTACTGTTCCCTACACGCTGAATCAGCCAAGCGGCTTGGGCGCTCGGTTTATGAACAGTTGCTCTTTACTTGGAATGTCTAGCTCCAGCACGATGAGCCTAAGTTTTTGTTTTTTTCATATGCGTGGTGTTGTTATGACTAGAAACCAAGTACACCATTGTTTTACCCTGTACATCAATGTTAAAATGTATACATATGAGAATGAAAATGTGCAAATATAAAAATTAACATAAAATTATGTAAGAGTAAAAATACGTGTATCTAACAGAAGAAAGAAAAAAAATTCTGGCTTGCATAAAATTACATTTTTTCTTGTTCAGCAATGTGTCTAAATGAGGCATTAACATAGAAAAACAAAGAAGTTAACAGTAAATCAATAAATTGTATTTATTTTTTGTTTACAGTAATTTGTGTTTAAAACGGTTAAATAATGTGCTGAGAACAGCTAGTTATCATCATGTAAGGTACCATATAGCATTTGTTTTCTGATCCAATACCAAGAAAAAGCTTGGCTTTTATTGTTTTATCCCATATATAATAAAAGGAAGAAAGGGTTAACTTTCCTTATTTCATTTGACACGTATCTCATGAATGTAGCTGCTGTCTATGAATCATGCAGAAACAGCATTTCTGAAAGCAAAACATACTAATCAAGTTACATTGCAATTAATACTAGAATTCAACTATGGCTCTACATGGCAGCCTCTTAAAAAAGAAGGGAAAATTGAGCAGATGACATATGCTTTCTGAATTTATCTGCAGTCCCATGTCATTCAAATTTAAATTAGAAAATCCAGACTTTACCATAACGAAATAAATGAAGAAAAATCATAATAAATATATATACATCCGTAACTTTTAGCCTTCAGTCACTTGGTAAATCGCATTTTACTGCATTCAATATTCAAAGTGAATTTGGTACCTTCTTCCCCATCATATTCCTTTTCGTATTATTCTCTGGTTTCAGTAATATAATATAACATTTAGGTATGAAGATGCAAATTAGCAGTCCAAAACTGGAAGCAAGTATAGCAAATATTTCTACAGCAACACTGAACTTTCCAGGAGAGCTAATATATGCTGGGATAAATGTAATCCACACTACAGAGAATATCAGCATGCTGAAAGTGATAAACTTGGCTTCGTTGAAATTATCGGGTAGTTTTCGAGCTAAAAATGCAAAAATAAAACATAAAATAGCCAGAAGTCCTATATAACCAAGCACAGCCCAAAAGCCCACAACTGAGCCGAGGGCACACTCCAGAGTGATCTTGTCTTTAATTTCCTTAAAATTCTTAAATGGAAAAGGAGGAGAAGTTGTTAACCAGATGATACAAATGATAACTTGTATAAGAGTGAATGCTGTAACACAGAGTCTCTGCTGTGTCTGCCCAAACCATTTTTTAACATTACTACCTGGACGTGTAGCTCTGAAGGCCATTAAAACAACTATTGTTTTTCCCAGAAGACAAGAGATACAGAGGACAAAGGTGATGCCAAATGCTACATGTCGGAACATGCAGGACCAATCAGAGGGCTGACCAATGAAGGTCAGAGAACACAGGAAGCACAGAATTAAGGAGAAGAGCAGTAGGAAGCTCAGTTCAGAGTTGTTTGCCCTGACAATAGGAGTTTTCCTATATTTGAAGAAAATGAGTATCACACCAATCGCCATGCATGCCCCAAATAAAGCTACTGCAGTGAGCAGTGCTCCCATAATTTCTTCATATGACAGAAACACTGCTTCCTTCTTTATACAGGCATCTCTTCTTTCATTTGACCAAAACTCAGGTAGACATCTCACACAGGTGACAGAATCTGGAAATTAATATTTAGTACAATTGTCATATGCCTGCATTTGCATCAAAAACATCCATGTAATATTCTACTGATGATTTACAGTTACAAGATGAAAAACAACATGTTTATTGAGCACCCCCCTCCCAAAAAAACAAAACAAAAACCAAAAAAACAGTGCTTCACGGTTTTGTGGTTAAGTGAGTTTGCACAGTGTAGCTATCTAGTGCATTGACTTGCTGTTTTTGATTGTTGCATACGTTTCCTTTGCACTTTAAATGAATGAACATGCAATTCTAAATATTTTCCAGAGTGCATACACAATTTTACGAAGACCACATGTAAGTCCTGTTATAACATAAAAACTCTCTCTCTATTTATCTATATTTACATATGCAGACATATGTAAAATTTATATAAATTTTAATTAATTTTTTTTGCAGAAATCCAATGCTATCAATTATCAAAAATAATGTCCAAATTAATTTTATCTCCTTACTCACGATTCCGTGATAAGCAGTTAATTATTTTCACATAGTTCAACAAGGAAATCTAAATGATATTATGTCTCCACAAAAACAGACATCAAACTTATTATATGGTTACTGTGGCCTTCCTACGCACTTAACTTTGCTTTGCAACGCACCAAAGTTAAAATGAAATATCATTGCACCTGTAATGTTGCTGATCTCTCCCTCTGCACATCTTATACAGTCATAGCAGCAAACAGGCCTTCCTTTCTGGAGAACCTTGCGTGTTCCTGGGCGACATTTCTCACTGCAAACTGACACAGGCTCCTGCATGATCAACAGTATTTAACCGTGTATGGACTTTGACAAAGAAAAATGTCCATATGATGTTCTCTGTAGAACAATGTATTTTGAAGCATCAAAATATTGTGAAACATAATTAATTACATATTTTGAACAAAGAAACAAGAACATAAAAAGGAATTGTACGATAGCTTACCTGCTTTGAGTTTCTTGCCCAAATTAAAGACTTGTTTTGCAGTTTTAGCTGTTTCTCTGTAGTTAATGATACATCATAGAGGCCAACTGTGACAAACTCCACAGTACCATTTTCTCTTGGCTGCCAGTTTATAATGTCATACTTTGCTGCTGGATCTCCATTCTCGTTAAAGTGAACCTCATCTCCTTCCTTTGTTGTGAAATGGATCTTCTGTATGTGTTGCAGAACCTAAGAAGTATGTCATAACTCAATTCATTGCATGACAAAGATTGTACATACCGACTGGTTAAAATATATATATAAGAATTCATTTTTTTAGATAACATTTTTAATTAACAACTTAATGTGAAAACTGTATTTTAAGCTACTAAAAAGCTCACCATGAAGGGATCTAGCTGCACAGTTTTGTTACATGTTTTATTACAACTGAGGATATTGTGAAGTGCATGGGCCACTGCATACACTCCTTTGTAGACATTGTTAAAGAGAGGCATGAGAGACATGTCAATGAAGCTATTTTGAACTCCAGTCATATCTTCATGTCCGGTACACTCTCTCTGAATGTCTGCTGATGACTTCAACTCCTTGAACTTACAACTAAATAGTGTCTCCCAGACCTCAGTGAACAGTTCATTATTTGATGATTTCAATGGCTTCTCATCCAGTATGAACTCTCTCAGGCCAGTAATATGTGCTTTAGGAATGGAAAGACCAATGGAACCATTCAGTATGTGATGTATGTCCATTTCTGCTGTTTGTGAATCAAATATCCAAGACTCACTGCCTATCCACTGATAACCAGACAAGTTATGGTATGAAAACTCAGGTAGCAGGACATTCAAATCTGCACGGGAAAGGAATGCAACAATCACCCTGGAGGTTGAAGCCTTTATTATGTCAAGTATCCTTTGTATTTTGGCATATGGATCTGTTCTAAAAAAAGATACAGAATACTCCAGACAGACGCCCAGCTGCTGTGCAGTTTCTGTGAATGTGGCCATGCCATTATTTCCATAATCATTATTGGATCTGATAGCTCCAACCCAAGTCCACCTAAAGTACTTGACCAAATGGGCCAGGGCTCTGCTCTGGTAGTAGTCACTGGGTATTGTTCTGAGGAAGGATGGGTACTTGGTTTTGTCACTAAGACAAGCACATGTAGCAAAGTGACTGATCTAGAATTAAAAATGAAAACTTATGAATGAAAAAGACAAAGAATGAAAAAAGATGAAAGTGTTAAAAATAAAACATTTAAATTTAATGGAAAAAATATAGTAAAAATATTAAAATTACAGTTCTACTCAATACTTATACTGAGTACATAAAATGTACCAGGCAAAATGATTGATCTAAAAAATTTTTTTAAAAAAAAAAGTATTCAAAGATGATAAAATAGGTTCTATATATGAAATACCAACCACGGGTACAAAAAAAGGTCCAATAACAGTAGCTACTGCTATGGTTGGAGAAGAAGAGGTCTCTCCTATTATGGCCTGCACATATGCAGGTTTTGTACATGAGGTCTTGGATGGTACAGACACATTTTCATTACCATTAGCCAAAGCTAGTGTAACTCCTACACTTCTGGCAACAGATCCACAAGTATCATAGATTTTATAGCCCACAGAGAGTCCTGGCAGTAGGTCTGTACTGTTATTAATCTCCTCAATGGCAAAAAGCATAGCCTGGGCAAACTGCAAATCTCTGAAATTTAAACTTAATTGAGACATTTATGATTAATTTGCATTTCATTGTGTTCCTTAAAACAGACACAAATAATCTGGATAAATCTCAAAATACAAAACAAAAACATTTCAAATTAAAACATTTAATGAAAGGAATTTAAATAACTAAAACAAATGAAAATACCTTTTTGTCTGTAATGATTCCCAAAAGATTCTTTAAATGCAAATTGATTTGTAATGTGTCATTTACCTGGTACATTGTAGTGGCAGAGGTTGGTTCATGTAGGAATCTCTTCTGTCTTTCCAGCTTGTGTGAAAAGAGAACATCCCCCCCAGTATAATATCCCCATTCTTAGATAGCAGTGGGTTCTCAGGATCTCCTCTCTGTCTGCACACTGGCTCCTCAGCATGAGAGACAGATGCCACCAACAACAGTTGTAGAAATGCCCATCCCTGCTCTGGCCATTTCTGTGTTGGTGTCATTTCTTGAGCTAAACCACTTAGTAGCATTAAAAGTACTATAATGAAGATGAAATACTTAAGCTGGTATTTATACCTTTTGGTGCAGCATAAGACATAATCGAAGAGTGGCAGTATATTCACAGTAGATGTACAGGTCTGGCAAAAGGAGAATCATGCCCAAATTTGCATTTAAATGTAAGTTTATGTATGTAAAACAAGGACATACACATCACACAGGGCTTAAATAAGAAGTAACAGTGCAAAAAACAATTTATTAGAAATAAATATGCATTAAAATGTATTCAAATGTTAAACATGCAGTATCCTTTTCCAAAGTGGTAACAAAGGTCATAAAATTACTTTCTTAGAAAGCACCTGCTTAATAAGGAAAGAACTGGATGCACTGGAAACTTTACTTTTTTATACATTACTCTTATACACTCTTCTTAGAGCTTTATACAACAAGTTACAGTAATCCATTAACTTCCACTTTCACATCTGTGATGCATAGATGTGATATTAAGATCTGTCAACAGTCTGATACTAAATTAAAGATGACATGAAATGCTAAGGGAAATTTACAGCAGGGAGGATTTGACATTTGAAGTGTAGTTTAGGAAATAAGTGTTTTAAGTTTTTACAACAGGTGTAGCGCCATCTTGTGCCCGTACAGAACCTGATGTCACTAGGTTGGTTGTTTTTTAATTGTTAAATTGATTCCCACTGAAATAAGGTAATCCACCTGTGGGCCATAATGCTTGGGATTGTAGATCACTTTGCAAATGACAGTTAGGTGGATAAGTGTGTGTTTAAGTCAGTTGCATCGGTGGTTCACCAGACCCACAAGCTGAAGTTGACACTGTCCCCTCTGTGTTTGACTTTTCCTCGTCAGGCCGCGTGGAAAGGCCAAGCAGCACAATCAGCTGGCAGTGCAGATGTGCGATGAGTACCCAAGCACATCAAATCAATTTACAACCAGTTTGCAATCAGTGCTGCGGTCATTACTCAAAAACAGTAATGTATTATACATTACGTGTTACTTTTGAGTAGCACAGTATGTTACTTACTCCTATGATAAAGCCATTTGTTACACTACTTGATACTTTCTGCTTACTCTGTAAACTGACCAGTTATCATGTTTTTTGATGAGCAGCATTTTATTCGCATAAAATATTGTTGGTCGCATCTTACAGACATCTGCTCTGCCAGCTTGGTCTGTATACTGATCTAGTGAGGAAAAATCTAATCTGACTTTAGCCTGTTGGTCCGGTGAACCACTGGTGCACCCACGCAAACAGGCTCTCCTCCACAAAGTCTTCATTTATAATTGACTCTTCAAAACTATGCATTATGGCTAACAAGTGGATTTCATTTCAGTTCAGTTAGCCAACAATAAATAAATAATTAAAATCACTCGTTGCTTATTAGACAGAAGTTGAAAATGAACTGCATATCCTCGTGTTTTTGTTCTTAAAATTAAATCTATTGCTGCTACTAGGGGCAGTATGACAGCTTTTTAGAGTTTAATGTCCACCTTAATTAGCTAGAATCTGTCTCCCAATCTACTTGGGAGACCGATTCTGTTGCCAGCAGAAAGGCAACAGTAAATGATTAGCAGTTTAGAGGTTTTTTAGACATTTTACACCAGCAGAATTTTTTTGTATATTTACTGTTTTTGTATTTACTCTAATATCTCATCGTATAGAGTACCATATATTATACAGTGGAACCCTGACTTACGAAATTAATTCGTTCCTGAGGGTCTTTCGTAAGTCGAAAATTTTCATAAGTCGAAGCACCCATTGCGCCTTTTGAGTGAACGATAGGCTATAGGCTAATTGCTAACTGCAGGCATTCTGGGCTCAGCCAATCAGAGCCAGCGGATTTCGTTACGCGGGCATTTTGCCGTAACACGGGCAGAAATATTGCCGTTAAGTGCCTTCGTAACTTGAATTTTTCGCTAAATGGGGTATTCGTAAGTTGGGGTTCCACTGTACAAGTAATCTGCAATAAATTACAGTAATAAAATAAACTACTAACTCTTTTACGCTGTGTCCACACCTACATGGGTATTTTTGAAAACGCAGCTATTTCTATGCGTTTGGGACTGTATTTTGTTCTGATCTTATATCAAGGAAGAGCTTAACTGTTATTGCTATTATCATTAAATTAAGAGAAAAAAAGTTAAACTTTTCTGATTTCATTAGCCATGTATCTATGTGTAGCTGCTCTTTGAGAATCATGCATAAAACGCATACATGGACAAAGCAAAGCAACTACTGTAATCAAGACTGTGCTGCACACTAAAATTCAACAGTGGTTGGAGGCCTCTTGATATGGAGAATGAACAGGTTACAGAATAATACATACTCTTACTAATTTTATCTGCAGTGGCATGTCATTCAAATAACAAATTTCCAGAGTTTGACAGAACAAAATAAAAGCACGTCATGATGAATGTGTGAATGACTCAATAACCTTTAGCTATCAGTCACTTGGTATGTTTTTTTTTTTGTTTGAGTAAATTACAAAGTAAGTAATGAAAATGCATCAGAAAGAAGAAGCAGTTTCTACAAAGCCAGTATCAATGGACTATATCCTGCTGGCAGCTTATTTATATTCTGAAAGGATGATGACCCAATTATGTAAAAATAATAATAACATTAAAATTCCATTTTACTGCATTCAGTTTTGAAAGTGACTATGGTGCCTTCTTCCCCATAATATGTTTTTTTGTATTATTTTCTGGTTTCAGTAAGATGATATAACATTTGGGTATGAAGATGCAAATTAGCAATCCAAAACTGGAAGCAAGTATAGCAAATATTTCTACAGCAACACTGAACTTCCCAGGAGAGCTAACATATGCTGGGATAAATGTAATCCACACTGCACAGAATATCAGCATGCTGAAAGTGATAAACTTGGCCTCATTGAAATTATCGGGTAGTTTTCGAGCTAAAAATGCAAAAATAAAACATAAAATAGCCAGAAGTCCTATATAACCAAGAACAGCCCAAAAGCCTACAGCTGAGCCGAGGGCACACTCTAAAGTGATTTTATCTTTGATTTCCTTAAAATTCTTAAACGGAAAAGGAGGAGAAGTTGTTAACCAGATGATACAAATATTAACTTGTATAAGAGTGAATGCTGTAACACAGAGTCTCTGCTGTGTCTGCCCAAACCATTTTTTAACATTACTACCTGGACGTGTAGCTCTGAAGGCCATTAAAACAACTATTGTTTTTCCCAGAAGACAAGAGATACAGAGGACAAAGGTGATGCCAAATGCTACATGTCGGAGCATACAGGACCAATCAGAGGGCTGACCAATGAAGGTCAGAGAACACAGGAAGCACAGAATTAAGGAGAAGAGCAGCAGGAAGCTCAGTTCAGAGTTGTTTGCCCTGACAATAGGAGTTTTCCTATACTTGAAGAAAATGAGTATCACAATAATTGTCATGCATGCCCCAAATAAAGATGCTGCAGTGAGCAGTGCTCCCATAATTTCTTCATATGACAGAAACACTGCTTCCTTCTTTATACAGGCATCTCTTCTTTCATTTGACCAAAACTCAGGTAGACATCTCACACAGGTGATAGAATCTGGAAATTAATATTGAAGCAGATGTTACACTTAATGAATACAATTTTTTATGCCTCTGCTATGATATATTCTACTGGTGTTGAATTAGAAGTGCATAAACAACATTATTATTGAATGGCTGCCACACTGTTTTGTGATCAAATGACGATTTAAAGATATAACTTCTAGAGCATTCATCAGAGTTTATGAATGTGGTATACTTGTCCTTTGCATTTTAGAAGCAATGTGCAAATAATTCTAAATATTTAGTAGCAAGCACAAAGGCAGAAAGATACACAATTTTACATAATACATCCTGTTACAACAGTGGTTCCCAAAGTTTTTTTTGCTAGGCACCCCCCTTTGTTTTACAAGAAAATTCTTTTTTTTAAAAATTCATACCGCAATGACACTGCGGTATTTCTTAGGCATGTCCCCCACTTTGGGAACCTCTGTGTTACAAGATCAAACATGTATCTCTCTTTCTAATAATACATAGTTTTCTATGGCAGCACTTTTTATTACAGCTCGGCATTTGTAAGTAATACCACTCAATTACTGGTGGTAGTTTCTGTGTAATAAGCAGAAACAGAAATACAAAATGCAAAACTGCCTTTCTGTTTAATAACATATTAGAAAGTCTTTAGAATCTTTTTCTTCAATTGATCTTTCTTAGTTAACTTCAGTAATTAATTCCTCCAAACCATCAACATGTCTTCCTGACTGCATTCATACAAGACTGCACAAAGAAGTCCTGCTATTAATTAATGTGTCAATCTTAAATATGATCAACCTATCTCTAATAATTTGCTATGTAGGCCTTCAAGCTTATGGAACGCCAGGACTGCCATAATGAATTAATTAAATACACCATTAAATAATTAATTAAATGTGTCAATAATTAATTAAAATTGGAATTAATTAATTAAATAAATAGTTATGACACATGTAATTAATTAATTATTGACACATTTAATTAATTATTTATGTATTTCACATTTTAATTAATTATTGACACATTTAATTAATTAATTATTGACACATTTAATTAATTATTTATGTATTTCGCATTTGAATTAATTATTGACACATTTAATTAATTATTTAATGATATATTTATTTATTTCATTTTGGCAGTCCTGGTGCCTGGCTCTCATCATGAAATAATTTTATCTGTCAGCCTCACCCATCAAACTCAGGGGGCGGGGTTAACGCTGCCCATGCAGCTTCTCTAACATTTGATTGGTTGCCGTGCAAAGTAAGTCAAAACAGGTCGATCCTAGATAATCGATTGCTTGTGTAGACTTGGGGCAGCCAGGTATCCCAGAATGCAGATCAAATCACAGGCAGCAATGGTGGTGGAGTAGTTTTAAAATACCCCGTTTTTCTGTCACCAGCTACACTTTTAACAGTGTTTTAGCCGCGAATGTCGCGCCATACGTCTGGTCAGGTTGTCAACATAGAACATGTTTGCAAAAGTGCTCAGATGTTTTCAGAGATTTTACTAGCTCTGCTAACAATTAGCATGCAGAGTGCACCCAGGGGGTTACGTTAACCGGTTTGTTTACATATTCCACTCTCCGTGTTCCACATGTTGCATTCGCAGATTCTCATTTTCACCGAACGATTGTCTCTTTCCGCCTGGTCTTGTGTCTCTGTGCTTCTGTAACATAAAGAACGAGCTGACATTTTTCTCACGAAACCAGCGATCAGCTCAACAGACCCTCAGTTTACCTGCATGCATCCCCCTCCTCACCTGTCAGCTGTTTAACACCTGCTGCTAAGGAAGAGTACCCAGCCACTGGTACAGATACGTGGACGACACCTGGGTCAAAATCAAGACACAAGAAGTGGAATCCTTCACTGCGCACATTAACGTTGTGGATAAAAACATCAAGTTCACCAGGGAAGACACAAAGGGCAATTGTTTGCCTTTCCTGGACTGTGCTGTGCACATTGAAGAGAACCGCAAACTCAACATCGAAGTTTACCGGAAGCCCACACACACGGACCAGTACCTCCTCTTTGACTCCCATCACCCTTTGGAACACAAACTTGGAGTAATTAGGACCCTACACCACCGGGCAGAACATGTTCCCTCTAAGCCTGAAGGAAAAAAGAAGGAACACACACATGTAAAGGAAGCACTCCAAACGTGCGGCTATCCTAAATGGGCGTTCTTAAAGTCAGCAAAGAGGCACAGAAAAGAAGACCAGACACCAGCGAGGGAGGATAAGAAGGACAGACGCAACAACATTGTCATCCCCTATGTAGCCGGTGTATCAGAGAAACTCAGGAGAGTTTTCTCCAAGCATGACATCCCAGTATATTTCAGACCCAGCAACACGCTCAGACAAAAACTGGTTCACCCGAAAGACAAAACGCCAAAACACAAACTTAACAATGTGGTGTATGCTGTACAGTGCAGCGAGGAATGCTCAGACCTCTACATTGGAGAGACCAAACAGCCACTTCACAAGCGCATGGCACAACACAGAAGAGCCACCTCCACAGGACAAGACTCAGCAGTCCATCTGCATCTTAAGGATAAAGGACACTCTTTCGAGGATGCCAATGTTCACATTTTGGACAGGGAGGACAGATGGTTTGAAAGAGGAGTGAAAGAAGCCATCTATGTCCACTGTGAGCGACCATCTTTGAACAGAGGCGGGGGTTTACGACACCAACTCTCTGCCATCTATAATCCAGTTTTGAGATCCCTTCCCAGACGCCTTAACGCCCACTCACATCCTGGGCCATCTGCCCTCAGGAATTCGCATGATAAGGTGGGGCCAGGTTTCACAATGAACACACCCGAAACTCTGGCTGATTGGGACCCACACCCAGTTACACACCTTGGCTCAGGCGATTAGAGGATCATCAGGGGGTCCTTTTGTCCCTCTGTGGGGGGTTTCTCCCACTAGGTTTATATCTGGGACTTTCCACCATTTGACCCTTAGAACTGAAGAAGCTTCTCGGATGAGAGGTGAAACGTCTTCAAGCAACTTAAAGAAGTCCAGACGCTTTTCTTTGCAAGCTCCTTTGACTACGATGACCTGGATGACTGAGAACCTTCACAGACATTTTTCCTTACAGAGCACTTTATAGGCGAGCCAGCTTTATCAGCGGCTGATGTCCAATCACACAGCTTTGAAACCTCAGCTGAGTTTTAGCTCTCAGTGGTTAAACGCTGGACTTCATTCACTCAGGTTCTGTCTGTCGGGTCACGTTTACTTCGCTGTTTTATTTACAACTGAGCAAATCGGTTTGGCTGGGGTTAGAGTTATGTTTCATAACTGCATAGTTTCACAGACGTTTAATGGTTCACTGGCACATGTGTTAGACTGAACTATCATCTAAATATCATCTGATTTTTAATAGTTATTCAACTGTATTCTAAGCACCAGCTGTCTGTTAGAATGTGATTTTTTTTCTCTCTCTGTTGGCAGAGATATAAAAATGCGCAGGAAAATCTGACATGCATGGCGAACTTCACCGACGATATTTAGGGAGTAATAAAAACACATCAAACATAAATAAACCATTTGCCTGTCCCCATTATTGAGAGCATTTTCTCTTCTTATGTCAACACTCTCTCTCTTTTTTTTTTTTTTTTTTGGCTTTTTCGGTCATGTTATGTTTACCTGTCAAAGGCTTGTTACAAACTATGAAACACATCGTGCAGACTTCTGGATGTTAGAAGAAAACTAATACTGCTCATGAATGAGACTAAAGGCAGGAAGGTGTCCTTTAAAACATGTTAATAGGACCTCCCTGTTTATATCATAGTTTATGATATAGCACGTGTATTTCAGTAATAGCCTGCTGATTTCAGTGTAGTGGTGAACAGTCACACAGCTGACGTAGGCGTTATCTGTGATACTCCTTAACTATAATTTATCCAAGTTAACTTCAGTTAACCATTCAGACAGTTCTTTTGCAATGAAAAACATAAACACCCATGCTGCCGGTAGGTTTTCTCAGTGCCAGCTGTTAACATTATAGCTGCTTATGCAGTAACCATGGTAACCACGGACTCTGAGCGGCTGGATCGACGGAGGTCAGACAACAATTTTACATGTATGATCTTAAAACAGGACACAGTCACTATACGTGCTTGCCTCACATTTGTTTATATCTAATCTTCCTTTTCAAACATTTAAACAGCAGCGAGTCTGCATCTGAGGGAATACAAACTCAAATTGTCGGAACAGGTCTGCTCGTTTCTTGGATTCATTTGGTGATTTATTAAATCTATAACTGTTATTCTAATCTGCTGCTGAGTCTCTTGCACTTTTCTTTATGCTGTATATTTTCACGTCTCTGGAATAGTTGGCAGTTAGATAGTCAGCTGGGAAACTTTGTGTTAACTCATGGAGCTGAGGATATCGTGGATATGCTGACCTCGCTCCGTGGTGTACAGGGCCGTTTACCCTCATGATTAATATTCACAATAAAAATATTAGCCGAACATCATGAAGTCTGTATGTGTTTCATAGCGTCGAACAACCTTTGTACAGTTAAAGCCAGCAGTTACTACATGACAGAAACACCAACGTTATCTCTTTTATGCATTTATACACAGGTCACGCTGATTACTGAACAAAAACCCAAAGATCAGATGTTAAACAGATTTATTTGCTCTCTCTCCTCCTTAAACATTTTTTTAATGTTAGTTATAATTCAGAATTGGCGACTGAAACACGTAGGACACATAAGAACTTCAGGAAATAAAACACCGATAAATATAACCTCAGTAAAAGAAGTCAGCGGGGGTTACTACAGCTGTGTACCGGGGCCTGCGCTTTGTCGGTGGGATTGCTTGCGAGGCGAGCGGGTCTATCCCACGCTTTGCCGTGAGACTGGGCAGACATCTCCGACATCATCGAAGCACTTTTGCAAAGAGGCTGTATCTTGACAAACCGACCAAACACATGAAGATTAAACCACTACATTCTCGGCTAAAAAAATATTAAAACGGTATTTGGTGACACACAAACAGGGTTTTTCAAAGTTCAGTTCTGTTAGCTTCCACGTGCCGGTTGTTGTGTGCTAGAAACAATGGCCACCAGGCCAAAGCAATGGTTTTGACTCGATCAGCGTTAACCCCGCCCCCTGAGTTTGATGGGTGAGGCTGACAGATAAAATTTTTTCATGATGAGAGCCAGGCGCCAGGACTGCCAAAATGAAATAAATAAATATATCATTAAATAATTAATTAAATGTGTCAATAATTAATTAAATGTGTCAATAATTAATTAAAATGTGAAATACATAAATAATTAATTAAATGTGTCAATAATTAATTAATTACATGTTTCAATAATTAATTAAAATGTGAAATACATAAATAATTAATTAAATGTGTCAATAATTAATTAATTACATGTGTCATATCTTTATTTAATTAATTAATTCCAATTTAATATCCCCTTGGCTTGCTGCCGGTATGTTGGGGTTTTTCCCGGTGGATGAGAGGGTTTGTTCCCTGCGCCTGTAACCCGTTCCCCTGTGTCGGGGAACGGGTCCTGACCGCTTATGCGCCGAGTGGCAGTTCAGAGTACCCAGCATTCTTAGAGTCCCTGGGGGGGGGGGGGGGGGGGGGGAGAGAGAGTGCTGTTGTCCTGCTGGGAGACTTCAATGCTCATGTGAGTAACGACAGCGAGACCTGGAGGGGTGTGATTGGGAGGAACGGCCTCCCTGATCTGAACCCGAGCGATGTTTTGTTATTGGATTTCTGTGCAAATCACAGTTTGGCCATAACGAACACCTGGTTCGAACATAAGAGTGTCCATAAGTGCACGTGGCACCAGGACGCTCTAGGCCGTAGGTTGATGATCGATTTTGTAATCGTATCACCACACCTGTGACCATATGTTCTGGACACTTGGGTAAAGAGAGGGGCTGAGCTGTCAACTGATCACCACCTGGTGGTGAGTTGGATCAGGTGGCGGGGGAGGACGCTGGACAGACCCGGTGCACCTAAACGCGTAGTGAGGGTGTGCTGGGAACGTCTAGCAGAGGCCCCAGTCTGCGAGATCTCCGGCAGAGCTTCAACAGCATTCCGAGGGAGACTGGGGACATTGAGTCCAAATGGACCATGTTCAGCGTCCCCATTGCCGAAGCTGCTGCATTGAGCTGCGGCCGCAAGGTGGTTAGTGCCTACCGTGGTGTAATCCCCAAACCAAATGGTGGACACCAGAGGTGAAGGGAGCCACCAGGCTGAAGAAGGAGTCCTATCGGGCTTGGTTAGCCTGTGGGACTCCGGAGGCAGCTGACAGGTATCGACAGGCCAAGCGGAATGTGGCTTGGGCAGTGGCTGAAGCAAAAACTCGGGTGTGGGGGGAGTTCGGAGAGGCCATGGAAAAAGACTTTCGGACTGCCTCGAAGAGATTCTGGCAAACCGTCAGGCGTCTCGGGAGGGGAAAGTGGTGCTCTACCTACACTGTGTATAGTGCTGGCGGAGTGCTGCTGACGTCGACTGAGAAAATTGTTAGGCGGTGGAAGGAATACTTTGAGGACCTCCTTAATCCCACTGACATGTCTTCTGAGGAGGAAGCAGAGTCTGGGGATGAGGGGAATGACTCGCCAATTTCCGGGGGCGAGGTCACTGAGGCAGTTAAACAACTCCTTGGTGGCAGAGCCCCTGGTGTTGATGAGGTCCGCCCCGAGTTCCTGAAGGCTCTGGACGTTGTAGGGCTGTCCCGGTTGACATGCCTCTACAATGTTGCGTGGAGATCAGGGGCAGTACCCCTGGACTGGCAGACCGGGGTGGTGGTCCACATCTTTAAGAAGGGAGACCGGAGGGTGTGTTCCAACTACAGGGGGATCACACTCCTCAGCCTCCCTGGGAAAGTCTATGCCAGGGTGCTGGAAAGGAGAGTTCGTCCGCTAGTCGAACCTCAGATACAGGAGGAACAATGCGGTTTTCGTCCTGGTCGCGGAACACTGGACCAGCTCTTTATCCTCTCAAGGATACTTGAGGGTGCATGGGAGTTTGCCCAACCAGTCTACATGTGTTTTGTGGACTTGGAGAAGGCATTCGACTGTGTCCCTTGGGGTGTCCTGTGGAAGGTGTTGCGGGAGTATGGGGTGTCTGGCCCATTGCTACGGGCCATTCGATCCATATACAACCGTTGCAAGAGCTTGGATCGCATTGCCGGCAATAAGTCGGACTCGTTCCCGGTGGGTGATGGGCTCCGCCAGGGCTGCCCTTTGTCACCGGTTCTGTTCATAATTTTTATGGACGGGATTTCTAGGCGCAGCCAAGTGGCGGAGGGCTTTCACTTTGGTGGCCTCAGAATCTCATCTCTGCTTTTTGCGGCTGATGTGGTTCTGTTGGCTTCATTGGGTGGGGGCCTCCAGCTCGCACTGGAACGGTTCGCAGCCGAGTGTGAAGCAGCAATAATGAGGATCAGCACGTCCAAATCTGAGGCCATGGTTCTCAGCCGGAAAAGGATCGGGGATGAGTTCCTGCCCCAAGTGGAGGAGTTCAAGTATCTCGGGGTCTTGTTCGCGAGTGATGGGAGAAGGGAGCCGGAGATCGACAGACGGATTGGGGCTGCAGCTGCAGTAATGCGGACACTGCACCGGTCCGTCGTGGTGAAGAGGGAGCTGAGTATAAAAGCGAAGCTCTCAATTTACCGGTCGATCTACGTCCCTACCCTCACCTATCGAGCTGTGGGTAGTGACCGAAAGAACAAGATCGCGGATATAAGTGGCAGAAATGAGCTTCCTCCGAAGGGTGGCTGGCCTCTCCCTTAGAGATAGGGTGAGAAGTTCGGCCATCCGGGAGGGGCTCAGAGTAGAGCCGCTGCTGCTCAACATCGAAAGGAGCCAGCTGAGGTGGTTCGGGCATCTGACAAGGATGCCTCATGGGCGCCTCCTAGGTGAGGTGTTCCGGGCATGTCCCACCGGGAGGAGGCCCCAGGACAGACCCAGGACACGCTGGAGAGATTATATCTCTTGGCTGGCCTGGGAACGCCTTGGTGTTCCCCCGGATAAGCTGGAGGAGGTGGCTGGGGAGAGGGAGGTCTGGGCCTCTCTGCTTAGGCTGCTGCCCCCGCGACCCGGCCTCGGATAAAGCGGATGAAGATGGATGGATGGATAATTAAAAATAGAATGGGAGGGAGAGTATTCAGTTTTCAGGCCCCTGAAACCACCTTCTATAGAACCAGCTTCCAGTTTGGATTCAGGAGACAGACACTATCTCTACTCTTAAGATTAGGCTTAAAACTTTCCTTTTTGCATATAGTTAGGGCTGCATCTCGTGACCTTGAGTCCTCCCTTACCTATGCTGAAATAGGTGTAGGCCTCTTGGGGATTCCAATGATGCATTGAGTAGTTCTTCTTCAGTTACCTTTCTCACTCCCTATGTGTTAATAGACCTCTCTACATTGAATCATACTTGTTATTAATCTCAGGCTCTTCTCCACAGCTTATCTTTTATCCTGTCTTCCTTCTCTCACCCCAACCGCCCCTCCCTGAGCCTGGTTCTTCCAGAGGTTTCTTCCTGTTAAAAAGGTGGTTTTCCTTCCCACTGTCACCAAAGTGCTTGTTCATAGGGGGCCATGTGATTGTTGGGGTTTTTCTCTGTATGCATTGTTCTAGGGCCTACCTTATAATGTAAAGTGGCTTGAGATTACTATTGTTTTGATTTGGCATTGAATTGAATTGAAAAACGCAAAAGGTGTTTCCTGGTAGTCATTACTATTCTTTAAGTGTGATTATTAATATGTTATTAGATAGAAACAGGCAGTTTTGCATTTTGCAGCTCTGTTTCCTGATTATTACACAAACACTCAAACAGTAATTGAGTGCTAATAAATTAGAAAGTACCATATTATTACATTCTTGTTTCTGCCTTGTTACCCTACTATTTCCACTTTTTTACCAAGCTGTAGTTCCACATTATTACCCCTAGATTTTGGGACTTACTATCCATTTACATAAATGTCAGCATTTTATTATTATATTATGCTACCATGATATTACTTCGATATTAAGTGGTTATCACTTTATAAGTGAGCTGTAATAACAAATGCAAACATATATACTATTCTGTGGCAATGTGTTAAATATTTTTAAATATTTCAATCAGGCAATCTAGATGGAGATTATCTCTGCATAAAAACATTCATCAAAATGCTTAAATAGTTCTCGTATGGCGTTCCTACATACATAACTTTGCTTTGTAATGCACCAAAGTTAGAATGAAATATCACCGCACCTGTAACGTTGCTGATTTCTCCCTCTGCACATCTTATACAGTCATAGCAGCAAACAGGCCTTCCTTTCTGGAGTACCTTGTGTGTTCCTGGGGGACATTTCTCATTGCAAACTGAAACAGGCACCTGAATGATCAAGAACATTTAACCGTGTATAGACACTGAGAAAAAATTGTGTCTATGGTGTTCTATGTCAAACGATTTCTTAATTTTGAAGCATTAAAACCAAAATAAACAATTTAAGTACATATACATACAATAAAAAAGGAATTGTATGATAGCTTACCTGCTTTGAGTTTCTTGCCCAAATTAAAGACTTGTTTTGCAGTTTTAGCTGTTTCTCTGTAGTTAATGATATATCATAAAGACCAACTATGACAAACTCCACAACGCCGTTTTCTCTTGGCTGCCAGTTTATAATGTCATACTTTGCTGCTGGATCTCCATTCTCATTAAAGTAAACTTCATCTCCTTCCTTAGTTGTGAAATGGATCTTTCGTATGTGTTGCAGAACCTAAGAAGTATGTCATAATTCAATTCATAGCATGACAAAGATATTACACACCTACTGACTGAAAAATATGCAAGAATCAATTTTTAATTAAAAATCTTAATGTGAACACTGTCATGTAAATTAGCAAAAAGCTCACCATAAATGGATCTAGCTGCACATTTTTGTTACATGTTTTATTACAGCTGAGGATATTGTGAAGTGCATGGGCCACTGCATACACTCCTTTGTAGACATTGTTAAAGATAGGCATGAGAGACATGTCAATGAAGTTATTTTGAACTCCAGTCATATCTTCATGTCCAGTACACTCTCTCTGAATGTCTGCTGATGACTTCAACTCCTTGAATTTACAACTAAATGTTGTCTCCCAGAACTCAGTAAACAATTCATTATTAGATGGATTAATTGGCTTCTTATTCAGTATGAACTCTCTCAGGCCAGTGACATGTGCTTTGGGAATGGAAACACCAATGGCACCATCCAGTATGTGATGCATATCCATTTCTGCTGTTTGTGAATCAAATATCCAAGACTCACTGCCTACCCACTGGTACCCAGATAAGTTATGGTATGAAAACTCATGTAGAAGCACATTAAAATCTGCGCGGGCAAGGAATGCAACAATCACCTTGGAGGTTGAAGCCTTTATAATTTCAATTATCTTTTGTATTTTCACATATGGATCTGTCCTAAAAAAAGATACAGAATACTCCAGACAGATGCCCAGCTGCTGTGCAGTTTCTGTGAATGTGGCCATGCCATTATTTCCATAATCATTATTGGATCTGATAGCTCCAACCCAAGTCCATCCAAAATACTTGACCAAATGGGCCAGGGCTCTGCTCTGGTAGTAGTCACTGGGTATTGTTCTGAGGAAGGATGGGTACTTGGTTTTGTCACTGAGACAAGCACATGTGGCAAAGTGACTAATCTAGAATTAAAAATAAAAAAATATAAATGAAAAAGACACAGAATGAAAAAAGATGAAACTGTTAAAAATAAAACGTTCAAATATAATGCAAAATTACAAAAAGAACAATTCTACTCGGTACTTGTACATAAGATGCACCAGGCAAATATATATAATACCCACCACTGGAATAAAAAAAGGTCCAATGACAGTAGCTACTGCTACGGTTGTAGAAGAAGATGTTGTTCCTATAATGGCCTGCACATGTGCAGGTCTGGTACATGATGCCTTGGATGGTACAGACACATTTTCATTACCATTAGCCAAAGCTAATGTAACTCCTACACTTCTGGCAACAGATCCACAATTATCATAGATTTTATAGCCCACAGAGAGTCCTGACAGTAGGTCTGTACTGTTATTAATCTCCTCAATGGCAAAAAGCATAGCCTGGGCAAACTGCAAATCTCTGAAATTTAAACTTAATTGAGACAATTATGATTAATTTGCATTGCATTGTGTTTCTTAAAGCAGACATAAATAATCTGGATAAATCTCAAAATATAAAAAAAAGCATTTCAAATTAAAGCATTCAATGGAAGGAAATGAAATAACTGAGAAAATCAAAATACATTTTACTCCTCTTTTGATAGCCAACAGATTCCTTAAATGTAAATTGATTTGTATTGTGTCATTTACCTGATACATTGTAGTGGCAGAGGTTGGTTCATGTAGGAATCTCTTCTGTCTTTCCAGCTTGTGTGAAAAGAAAAGATAGCACCCAATATAATATCCCCATTCTTAGACAGCAGTGGGTTCTCAGGATCTCCTCGCTGCCTGCACACTGGCTCCTCAGCATGAGAGAGAGATGCCACCAACAACAGATGCAGAAATGCCCATCCATGCTCTGGCAATCTCTGTGTCGATGTCATTTCTTGAGCTAAACTCTTAGTAGCATTAAAGCACCACAATGTAGATGAAGGTATTTATACCTTTTGGTGCAGCAAAAGAAAAAATAGAATAGAGACAGATCATTCCCATTTGATGTACAGGTTCAGCAAACGGAGGGACTCGCCCAAATTTGCAATTTAATGTTGGTTCATATACAGAAAATAACGATACACTGTTAGCCTTTGCAGTAATTTCCATAGCTTAGTACTGCAAAATCAACAGTAAAAAACTCTAAAGGATGTTAGAAGTTTAGTACTGTAATTTGCATGTAATTGTGGGAAAATTCCATGAGATTACATTATTTTTACGGTAACTCACTGTACCCATGGAAACAGCTGTAAAATACAGCAAATGTAACAATTGGTGATGTTACTGAGATTACTATTACACCATCCGGATTTCTGTTGTTTTCTACTGTAGATCTAAGAGTAATTACTTAAATCCTCATTCAGAGTGTATTACTATAAAATGCGATTCACTGTGAAAGTAGTATAACATATAAACTACAATATACAGCGTAATTTTTAACTGAAGGAGTAAGTTACAGCCACACTAAAATTTAATTCCTTGAACTGAATGGAACCTCATATATTAATAAATGTATTTGTTTATTCAAACAATGTGAAACATTATTAATACTGTAAGGTTAGTATTGTGATAGAGTCGAGTATATTTAATTATACTCTTGTAGACATTATGACATTATGCTAGTACATTTATGGTGAACAAAAAGTACATCTAAAAGTTAATTTCAAGAATACTGTTATGTACTAAAACGGGGGCCAATATAATCCCAAGAAGCATTATTAGTATACGTACTAGGTAAGGTATACTTGGGAAATATAATTGAAGTATACTTATTTTTTGTATGGCCAGCAACAAAAACTAATGGCTACATTTAGAGTAATGTTTAAAAATGACTTCATTTAGCAGGGTGTTCCTTTGTTCTCTTCTTATTCTTTCTTATACTGGACCTTCATTTGGTTTGTATAAGGTGGTACTTTTTAAGACACCTCTGCCTAACTACAGTGAACTAACCTAATAATATGCTCTGGTCATCATTTTTACTCAAGTTAAGGTGTCACATCCATGAAACTTACACCACTAACCAGCATCAGTCCTACAACTTCACTCTCAAAATTAATAAATTCTGGGACAAGCAGAAACTGTATTTTTAGCGGTGCATTTTGTGGCAGGCCAGACTGCTATTAAATGCACTCTCCTAAACAAATAATTCCTTTGTAGCACCACTTCGTCTTGGTTCAGAAGAGATGTCCTGGATATACGTGATAATGTAACACGGGTGTTTATGTTTGTTCATGTTTAGCGCGTTGGGTTGTGTTTTTAAAGCGATTGTTACGTT
The DNA here is from genome assembly GCF_964374335.1 of Astatotilapia calliptera. Taxonomy (NCBI): domain Eukaryota; kingdom Metazoa; phylum Chordata; class Actinopteri; order Cichliformes; family Cichlidae; genus Astatotilapia; species Astatotilapia calliptera. The sequence goes on from NC_137435.1 coordinate 14,953,444, forward strand.
TTTGAAGCTTTGTAATGCGACAGGTGCGATAGCCGACACCACACCTTCACCTGACGTACAACGTGACGTATGACGCACACGTCGGGTATTCACTTTCAAAACAACAATGGGGATAGAAAATATTGCTCGAGGTGGTTAATGCTCCTTTCGCTGGTTGCCAACCACCATTAAATAACAACAAGAGGAAAATATTGATCTGTTTCTCAAGTTTTGCACGTTTAAGTCGCAATTCAGACTCAAACAAAGCTGCAAAGCAGGAGAACAACATAACCATCAACTATTGATGAATAGATGGTTAACATGTGCAACTTAGAAGTAATCAGAGTTAACTGGATGTTCAATCGGGTTAAATGCAAGGTTGATTGGATTATATCTGAAGATCGTATGCTATTCGTGATAACTCTGCTAGACTCCAAATTGCTCGTCCATGCGGGAGTATCTCAAAATTAAATGAAACCATATAACACTTTTTCCCTAAAACGGAAATATCCCTACCAGGATATTTTCAGTCAAATGCTAAGAAAAAATGTCAATATCTATGAATGTGGAGACTCAAGAGACTAGTTAGGTAATAGTTGCCAATGGATTTATGAGACTTGATAGAAACTTGGACGTTTGCAACAGGTGAATCGGTGAACTACCGAGGTTGCGCCCAAATGCTTAAAGCTGTTAGCTGGTCAGTGTTTTCAGGTGTGCTTGTACTACCTGTACGGTGCGGGGTGCTGACTAAGTCATGTTAAACCCATTAAAGAGTCGAGCTCAAATATCTTTTCATTTTTGTGCACTGCTCTCTTGTCGGCACACATTTTCTGTTTATTGAAGCCTTTTGTGAATAATTTTGATCATGTAAAAACTGGGAATTGGTCCCTATTGACAATACTCTTACTTTTTGCATTGCATATGTCATTTAGGAAAGGTAATTGGTCACTGAACTTTTTGCAACTATGTGTATTTCTAAATTTTGTGGCATCAGTGCACGCAAATATATATTGTTCAGTTTGCATGTTAAAAGCCACAAACATGTAGCTAACTATAGGCTTTCTTGTGGAACTGAGAACTGCCCTGCCACTTTCAGAACATTTTCTGCCTTCATTCACATATGCCTAGGAATCACAGAACAAGAAGGGAGACCACTAAGGAGGAGTTTTATATGTTCACTGGTGACCTCGGCTGTCAAGTTCCTGGATGTGGGTATGCTGCACAAAACTTCACAGCTCTTTGTGCCCCTCTCAGATTTCATATCAAAGATGGGGGAGAAAGTATTATGTCCATTTGAAGGTTGCTCTAAATACTTCAGTGTCCGAACATCATTTTCCAGCCATATTTCTCGAAAACATAAGTAGACAGTTCAGCAGTCAAGGCAACAAGAAATTGGAGGATTTGCCATAATACAAGGAGAGGACACAGTTAATCTATTAGAAGACAGTTGACTTTGTGTCATTTAAAAATGCAGGCTAAAATGCTCTTGCCAACCAGCACTATACAGAGCATCATAGAGGATTTTCAGGATCTTTGCAGCTGTAACAAAAGTAGACACTGAATCTAACACCAACTCTCTTTTTTTTAGATGGCAGACCAAAGAATTTGAATGACACCATTACTCTGGAGCTTGGGAATGATTTCCACTCCAACTGTCCCATGCAATCACAAGAGGAGACAGAGGTCATCCAGAGGACAGAAGTATGGTTAGAAATTGTTGTGGAGGCCATGCAAGTTAACTGCAGAAACCCTAAACGTGCATCTTGTGAAGAGGTTGCTAAGATCATTATAAACAGATACCCTCAAACATTTGCAGATTTTACTGAAAAGGGAGAAAGACTGGGTTGTGGATATTATTCACTACGAAGAAGCATCAAATCTAGAGTTCAACATGTTAATCGAGATAATACAACACATAGACTTCGTCAAACAAAGAGAACCAGGAATGAGGAAGACTGCAGTCCCAACAGTAATGCAACCTCACATAAAAAAGTTAGATGCCTTGCAGTTAGCTATGGCTGTATAAATTGGCAGCCAGTTGAACTTCCTCAGGGGGAAACGCCAGCTTCTTTAGAGGAAAAGAAACACATCTTGTTAACAATTTTTAATTCAGAAGGACCTGGAGCTGTGGAGAGACCTGATGTGGATGACTTCATGTGCATCACATATATTTCTCAGCGGCAGCTTATCAACAGTTGTCCCTCACTTTCAGTAGCTGAAATTCAGGAGCAGTGGCCATTCTTATTTACTCGGAAAGGTCTTTCGAACCACTTTTACAAACTCACAGGCATCGATGTCAGTGAGTGCTTAGGTCAGGCCCTCGTAACCAAAGGCAGAAGGATTGTTAACTATTTCTCCACCCAGAAGCTCAAATGGAACCTTGGTATAAGGACACTCATCCAGCAGATAGAAAGTGAGGGAGTTTTGACCAACAACAAGAATGGCACAGCAGCCATACTTCTCATGATGAAGTATTACAAGGAAGATGAAGACTCCCTCTTTGTCTTAGCAAATGTAAGCTTTTTTCATACAGCTCTACAGGGAGTGCAGAATTATTAGGCAAGTTGTATTTTTGAGGAATAATTTTATTATTGAACAACAACCATGTTCTCAATGAACCCAAAAAACCCATTAATATCAAAGCTGAATGTTTTTGGAAGTAGTTTTTAGTTTGTTTTTAGTTTTAGCTATTTTAGGGGGATATCTGTGTGTGCAGGTGACTATTACTGTGCATAATTATTAGGCAACTTAACAAAAAACAAATATATACCCATTTCAATTATTTATTTTTACCAGTGACACCAATATAACATCTCCACATTCACAAATATACATTTCTGACATTCAAAAACAAAAACAAAAAACAAAAAAATCAGCGACCAATATAGCCACCTTTCTTTGCAAGGACACTCAAAAGCCTGCCATCCATGGATTCTGTCAGTGTTTTGATCTGTTCACCATCAACATTGCGTGCAGCAGCAACCACAGCCTCCCAGACACTGTTCAGAGAGGTGTACTGTTTTCCCTCCTTGTAAATCTCACATTTGATGATGGACCACAGGTTCTCAATGGGGTTCAGATCAGGTGAACAAGGTGGCCATGTCATTAGTTTTTCTTCTTTTATACCCTTTCTTGCCAGCCACGCTGTGGAGTACTTGGACGCGTGTGATGGAGCATTGTCCTGCATGAAAATCATGTTTTTCTTGAAGGATGCAGACTTCTTCCTGTACCACTGCTTGAAGAAGGTGTCTTCCAGAAACTGGCAGTGGGACTGGGAGTTGAGCTTGACTCCATCCTCAACCCGAAAAGGCCCCACAAGCTCATCTTTGATGATACCAGCCCAAACCAGTACTCCACCTCCACCTTGCTGGCGTCTGAGTCGGACTGGAGCTCTCTGCCCTTTACCAATCCAGCCACGGGCCTAATCCATCTGGCCCATCAAGACTCACTCTCATTTCATCAGTCCATAAAACCTTAGAAAAACCAGTCTTGAGATATTTCTTGGCCCAGTCTTGACGTTTCAGCTTGTGTGTCTTGTGCAGTAGTGGTCGTCTTTCAGCCTTTCTTACCTTGGCCATGTCTCTGAGTATTGCACACCTTGTGCTTTTGGGCACTCCAGTGATGTTGCAGCTCTGAAATATGGCCAAACTGGTGGCAAGTGGCATCTTGGCAGCTGCACGCTTGACTTTTCTCAGTTCATGGGCAGTTATTTTGCGCCTTGGTTTTTCCACACGTTTCTTGCGACCCTGTTGACTATTTTGAATGAAACGCTTGATTGTTCGATGATCACGCTTCAGAAGCTTTGCAATTTTGAGACTGCTGCATCCCTCTGCAAGATATCTCACTATTTTTGACTTTTCTGAGCCTGTCAAGTCCTTCTTTTGACCCATTTTGCCAAAGGAATGGAAGTTGTCTAATAATTATACACACCTGATATAGGGTGTTGAGGTCATTAGACCACACCCCTTCTCATTACAGAGTTGCACATCACCTAATATGCTTAATTGGTAGTAGGCTTTCGAGCCTATACAGCTTGGAGTAAGACAACATGCATGAAGAGGATGTGGACAAAATACTCATTTGCCTAATAATTCTGCACTCCCTGTATGTTTAATGCTGTTGCTTGCTGTCCTGTTATATTTTTTTTATTTGTTACATAAAATGTCTTGGTCCTTTTTCTGGCAGGAAACATCTACCAGGATGTCCCTTGAAGCAGAGAGCAACCTGCCCATCACCCCAAGGCTGATTATGCTTGGTAAGAAGTCATTTATGAAATAGAGCTGATTAGACCATATTAGAATTTCTGTTTGGCACAGGAGCTTTTCGTGGACACAGGTATCCAGTGTCTGTTTTGTTAGCTCAAATTTCTGTAATTTCCTTTATAAACCAAGGTTGTTGGACAAGTGTCTCAGTGAATCCAGCAAAGTAACAATATCAAATTTCACAATACATATTACTGATCAACGTAGTAGTCTAGCTACACCAACAGCAGAAATACTGAAGTCAATACTGTAAAGTTTAACAGCAGCACAAACTATGAACTCCAAAATAACCATAGAGTTGATTCATCTCTGGTAATTTAACTGGGCTGACTGTTTGTTAGGTGTGTTTAATGTGCAGAATAATTCCCAATTATGTACAATTATAATATGTTAAAACGGACTTATGTACATAAGGCCATTAATAATTAACAGTACGTAGCTATTTGCTTTATGACTATCTAGACAGTGTGAAGAAGTGAAGTATTACAATTATTTTATGTTGCATAATGACAACATGTTGCCCCTATACATTTAAGGACAAAGTTCAATGACCGCCACCTGCTGGATGGTGAGTGCAGAGGGGCGTGTAATTGTTGAGCTGGACAAAGAGAACACCTTTGCTGATGCAATGTCAGTCTCTGACATTGATGTATTCAACCTGGAATACCAGGAGTCAGCGTGTGCAAGTTTTTTGTAAGGATAAACCCTGAAGAGGGAACAAAATGTACCTCCAAGGTTGGGACAAGCAGAAAGACTGGGACCACTGTGAAGCGAAAGGTTGTTTACATTAACCCTCATGTCACAACTTTCCTCCAGCGGCTTACTGAATTTGAGTGGAGAACTTCAAATTAGGTAACTGTTGCCATTTTTAGTGAATTTCTTGTATAATTTAAGTGACCAATGTGTTGTTACCTGTGTCTCCACAGATGATCCATGGCCCATGCTTTCTGGACATTTACACAAGACGAACAACAATGAAGACAAGCTCTCTTGCCATCTTGCAAGACGCTGTCTCTGTCCAATAGGTTTTTTGAGTGCAACAGTTTTGATTTTTTTCCCTTCTTTTACCTGTTTGTTAAAAATTATTTCAGCTACTTACACTTTAATTGTCACATGTATTGGCTCACCCTACAAATCAATGAACTCAGTCCACAAAGCAAGATCAGGGTTCAGTGCAGGTCAGTCAAGTTCCTTCACACCACACACGCTCATCCATGTCGTGGACCCTGTTTTGTGCAATGATTTGGTGGTGTGAGCCAGTATTTTGGACAAAGTGTATATAAAGGCAGAAGTGTGGGGCTTGATATTATATTCATTACAATTCACTTTATTTGTATGGTGCCAACAAAATGAATGCCAAGGCACTTCAAAACCCTACAAAATATAACTAAGAAAACCCAACACTTGAGCATAATGTTGTCTGCCATGATATGGATATGACATAATATCGTTATTGTTTGTACAACCATCTGAGAAAATAATGTATTACATGGTTTAGTAAAAACAAGTGCTTCCTCAATGAAAATGTTTTCGGTTCTTTTTAGTTTTTGATTTTGGAAATGTGTATTTCAGCAGGGAAAAATCAGTGATAATAAATAAAGTGGTGTAAAGCACATGAATTATATTTTGTGTGTGTCTATCTATCTATCTATCTATCTATCTATCTATCTATCTATCTATCCATCCATCCATCCATCCATCCATCCATCCATCCATCCAATTTTTTTTTGGAACCCTCCAGTCTCTTACAGTATGTTACTGTTAACTGAAATTTCGGTAAAATTACGACCTGTTAAACGGTAAATGACCGCCTGTTGGGACACGGTATCCTCTAGCAGAGATGAATATTTTTGGTACTGATGATGCGTGATAACGGTAAGTTACTGGTTAATAAATTGCAGTTTATTACCTTGCAGCGGGCTTACAGTGGCATACCGTGAATAAACAGTAGTATACCAATTTTTTAATCACAGTATGATGTTACTTTGTTGACGTAATTTACGACATAACGACATAACGGTATCTCACTGGCGTCACTGTTGCCAGTGAGATACCGTAAAAAAGGCTACGGCGTGTTACCATAATTTGTCCAAGAGTATTATACCACACCAGCAAAAAACTGTATCATCCTGCAGAGCATTAAGCTACCGTAACACAGCACAGTGAGGCCAGTATGTTACCGTAAAGTGGCGATGAAAAGTCTAACAGTGTATACAAAGGCCCATTTAAATATAAATTAACAATGGAAAGAACAATTCACTACAAATAATGTACTAAAAAAATCTTTTTCCTATACAGTACTTTTATACTCTTAGAACTTTATACAAGTTACAGTCATCCATTCACTTACACTTTCACATCTGTGATGCATAGATGTGATATTAAGATCTGTCATCAGTCTGATACTAATTCAGTCTGAAGTTAATAGGAAATGGTAAGGAAAATTTACACCATTGAACCCTACTCTAAAAACATGTCATGGACTTAACAATGTCTTTGAAGTATGGTTTAAGAAAGTGTTTAAAGATTTTACAGCATGTGTAGCGCCATCTTGTATCAGTACAGAACTTGATATCACTGGGTTGGTTGGTTGGTGTTACATTTTTTGCTTGGTGTACTGAAATAGGGCAATCCACCTGTGGCCCTAATGCTTGGGTTTGTAGACCCACTTTGCAAATGACAGTTGTGTGGATAAGTGCGTCTTTGCGCCAGCTGCAGATGAAGAGGTAACAGAGAACAAAGGCAACAGCAAATAATCAGCAGTTTAGAGATATTTCAAACATCCATCCAGCCATCCATCCATTCGCTTCCGCTTATCCTTTTCAGGGTCGCGGGGGGCGCTGGAGCCTATCCCAGCTGTCATAGGGCAAGAGGCGGGGTACACCCTGGACAGGTCGCCAGTCTGTCGCAGGGCCAACACACAGGGACAGACAACCATTTGCACTCTCATTCACTCGCACATTCACACAATGGCAATTTGGATTTTCCAATTAACCTATCCCCTCAAGCTGCATGTCTTTGGACGGTGGGAGGAAGCCGGAGTACCCGGAGGGAACCCACGCAAACACGGGGAGAACATGCAAACTCCACACAGAAAGACCCCGGCCTGACGGTGGAATTGAACTCAGGACCTTCTTGCTGTGCGGCAACAGTGCTAACCACCGTGCTGCCCCAGATTTTTTTTTACTTTCCTTATTTCATTTGCCATATATATGTGTAGCTGCTCTTTGAGAACCATGCATTAAACACATACATGCACAAAGCAAAACAATTGATGGAGTTGCATTGTGGTGCGCACAAAAATTTGATAATGGCAATGGAAACCTCTTGAAAATGAAAATGAACAGGTTATAGAAGAACAGGTACTCTTACTGATTTTATCTGCAGTGGCATGTAATTCAAATTTCAAACTTCCAGGGTTTGACATAAAATAAAGACAAAATAAAGGCATGCCATGATAAATATATGATTGACTCAATAACCTCTAGCTAGCAGTGCCTTGGTATGCTTTTTTTTTACCTAGTTGCAAACTAAGTAATGAAAATGCATCAGGAAGGAGAAGGAGCTTATTCATATTCTGACAGGATGGTGACAAACTAATTTGGGAAAAATAATAAGAGTAAAATACCATTTTACTAAATTCAATTTTCAAAGTGAATTTGGTACCTTCTTCCCCATCATATTCCTTTTTGTATTTTTCTCTGGCTTCAGTAAGATTATATAACATTTGGGTATGAAGATGCAAATTAGCAGTCCAAAACTAGATGCAAGTATAGCAAATATTTCTACAGCAACACTGAACTTCCCAGGGGAGCTAACGTATGCTGGGATAAATGTAATCCATACTGCACAGAATATCAGCATGCTGAAAGTGATAAACTTGGCCTCATTGAAATTATCGGGTAGTTTTCGTGCTAAAAATGCAAAAATAAAACATAAAATAGCCAGAAGTCCTATATAACCAAGAACAGCCCAAAAGCCTACAGCTGAGCCAAGGGCACACTCTAAGATGATTTTATCTTTGAATTGTAACAAATTCTTAGATGGAAAAGGAGGAAAAGTTGTTAACCAGATGATACAAATGACAACTTGTATAAGAGTGAATGCTGTAACACAGAGTCTCTGCTGTGTCTGCCCAAACCATTTTTTAACATTACTACCTGGACGTGTAGCTCTGAAAGCCATTAAAACAACTATTGTTTTTCCCAGAAGACAAGAGATACAGAGGACAAAGGTGATGCCAAATGCTACATGTCGGAGCATACAGGACCAATCAGAGGGCTGACCAATGAAGGTCAGAGAACACAGGAAGCACAGAATTAAGGAGAAGAGCAGCAGGAAGCTCAATTCAGAGTTGTTTGCCCTCACTATAGGAGATTTCCTATACTTGAAGAAAATGAGTATCACACCAATTGTCATGCATGCCCCAAATAAAGATGCTGCAGTGAGCAGTGCTCCCATAATTTCTTCATATGACAGAAACACTGCTTCCTTCTTGATACAGGAATCTCTTCTTTCATTTGACCAAAACTCAGGTAGACATCTCACACAGGTGACAGAATCTGGAAATTAATATTGATGCAGATGTTACAAGTTGTTAAATTTAATGAGCACAATTTCATATGTGTTTGCATTTAAAACATCCATGAAACATCCTACTGATGCTGTACAATTACAAGGTGATAAACAATATGTTTATTAAGTTAAGCACACAGGTATACTGGTTTGTGATCAAGTAAGGATTAACAGATGTGATGTCTAGAGAGGAGACAGCATGCATCCCACTTTGGATGGAGCAGCTCTCATTTCTAGAAGTCTTGCCAAATGTATTAATTCCCCCCAAAACCTGACTATCCAGAGTTGGGACCCAGAAGCAGAGTTGCAGTCTTACACGCCTCTTTGCAGCTTCTCTCCTCCCATTATTCCCCAAAACCCCATCTCCTCAGAGACAGTGTCAGCTCCCAAACAGACAAAAAAACAAACTAAAAACCGGCAAAAAACAACTTAAACATAAAAAATCGCAAAGAAGGGACAATAAAATAATGCGCTTCTACAACAAAGAGTAAAACAGTAAAATGTGGATTATTAAATATTAGGTCTCTCTCTTCCAAGTCTTTTAGTCTGTTCGTACATTAATTAATAATTGATTAACAAATTGATTTACTCTGCCTTACAGAAACCTGGTTACAGCAGAATAATTACGTTAGTTTAAATGAATCAACACCCCTGAGCCATAGTAACTATCAGGGCTGAGGGGTCGGTGTGGCAGCAGTTTTCCACATCAACTTATTAATCAACCAAAGACCAAGACAGACTTTTAATTCATTTGAAAGCCTGATGCTTAGCCTTGTTCAAAACTCAAAAAACAGTCTTATTTGTTATTATCTTCCACCTGGGCCTTATACAGAGTTTCTGTCTAATTTCTCAGACTTTTTATCTGATTTACTGGTCAGATCAAATAAAATAATTATTGCTGGTGATTTTAACATCCATGTAAATGCTAAATATGACAGACTCAACACAACATGTCTGAAACTAGCACCACTGAATGAACAATGGGCTGGGAGGTCCATTCCTTGATCATTAATATGCAAATTCTCATGACCATTGATCAATCAATCAAATTTATTTATATAGCACATTTAAAGTCCGAAGTACACCAAAGTGCTTTCCAGTAAAACCATGATACAGGTAAAATCACAATATGAAATATAAATTACAGATATAAAATATAAAATAATTACATAATCTAAATGCAGAGCCAGATGTAAATTATCCTAATTAGCCTCGAATGCCAGGTTAACACCAGGCTAAGCAAAGAAACCCTCCCTCTCCTCAGCCACCTCCTTCAGCTTGTCCGGGAAAACACCAAGGTGTTCCCAGGCCAGCCGAGAGATATAATCTCTCCAGCGAGTCCTGGGTCTGCCCCGGGGTCTCCTCCCAGTGGGACATGACCGTAACACCTCATCCAGGAGGTGCCCAGGAGGCATCCTTATCAGATGCATGAACCATCTCAACTGGCTCCTTTCAATGTGGAGGAGCAGCGGCTTTACTCTGAGCCCCTCCCAGATGGCTGAACTTCTCACCCTCTCTAAGGGAGAGGCAAGGGAGAGCAATCTCGTTCTTTCAGTCGCTACCCACAGCTCATGACCATAGGGTGAGGGTAGGGACGTAGATCGACCGGTAAATTGAGAGCTTCCCTTTTACGCTCAGCTCTCTCTGCTTCCTTCTCCCGTGACTCATGAAGAAGACCCCGAGATACTTAAACTCCTCCACTTGGGGCAGGAACTCTTTTTCAGCCTTTTCCAGGTCCATGGCCTCAGATTTGGAGGTACTGATTTTCATTCCTACCGCTTCACACTTGGCTGCAAACCATTCCAGCACGAGCTGAAGGCCATCACCTGATGAAGCCAACAGAACCACATCATCCACAAAAAGCAAAGATGAGATTCTGAGACCACTCAAATAAAAGCCTTCCGACACTTGGCTACGCCTAGAAATTCTGTCTATAAAAATTACAAACAGAACCTGTGACAAAAGCAGCCCTGGCGGAGCCCATCACCCATCTGAAATGAGACCAACTTTTTGCCGGCTATGTGGACCAATCTCTTGCAACAGTTGAATAAGGATTGAATGGCATGTAGCCATGGGAGAGATACCCCATACTCTGTTAACATCTCCCACAGGACACTCCGAGGGACATGGTCGAATGCCTTCTCCAAATACACAAAACACACGTGGACTGGTTGGGCAAACTCCCATGCACCCTCAAGTATCCTCGAGTGGATAAAGAGTTGGTCCAGTGTTCCATGACAAAACTGCACTGTTCCTCCTGTATGTGAGGTCCAGCTAACGGATGGACTCTTCTTTCCAGCACCCTGGCATAGACTTTCCCAGGGAAGCTGAGGAGTATGATCCCCCTGTAATTGGAACACACCCTCTGGTGGGAACCACCATCCGGTCTGCCATTCCAGAGGTAACGCACAACATTGAAGAGGTGTGTCAGCCAAGACAGCCTTAAAAAATCCAGAGCATTCAGGAACTCAGGGCAATTTTCTCAGTCGAAGTTAGCAGCGCTACACCCGCACTATGCACAGTGCAGGTAGAGTACCACTTTCCCCTTCTGAGTCGCCTGACGGTTTGCCAAAATCTCTTTGAGGCAGTCCAATATCCGTGCAGTGACGAGTCCCGAGCCATGTTCTGCTTGGCCTGTCCGTACCTATCAGCTGCCTCTGAAGTCCCACAGGCTAACCAAGCCTGATAGGACTCCTCCTTCAGCCTGGTGGCTCCTTCATCTCTGGTGTCCACGATTTGGTTCAGGGGTTACCAGCATGACATTCACCAACCACCTTGCAGCACAGTGCAGTGATTTTGGTAATGGAGGTGCTGAATATGGTCTATTTGGACTCAATGTCCACAGATTCCCTCAGAATGCTGTTGAAGCTCTGCCGGAGGTGTGCATTGAAGATCTTGTGGACTGGGGCCTCTGCCAGGCGTTCCCAGTGCACACTCACTATATGTTTAGGTCTGTCCAGCATCCTCCACCTGATCCAACTCACTACCAGGTGGTGATCAGTTTACAGCTCAGCCCGTCTCTTTACCTGAGTGTCCAGAACATATGGCCGCAGGTCTGGTAATACGATTATAAAATCAATCATCGACTTCCAGCCTAGAGCATTCTGGTGCCACGTGCACTTATGAACACTTATGTTCGAACATGGTGTTTGTTATGGTCAAACTGGGGTTTGCACAGAAGTCCGCGGTTAGGTCTAGAGAAGCTTTTCCTCCCAGTTATGCCCCCCGAGTCTCACTGTCATTGCCCACATGAGCATTGAAACCCCCACCCCAAGAGGGACTCCAAAGGGCTGGGTACTTTGAACTGCCACTTGGCACATAAGCATAGATGACGGTCAGGACCCATTCCACGACCTGAAGGCGCAGGAGTAAACCCTCTTGTCCACCGGGAGAAACCCCAATGTACAGGCAGCAAGCCAAGGTGATACTATGGATACCCACCCCAGCCTGCTGCCTCTCACCAGGGGCAGCTCCAGACTGAGAAACTCTCCAGGTCCGCCAGAGCCTCCGCTCCTGGCCGCCACCCAGCACCCAACCCCTACCCCATCTCCTGCAGGTGGTGGCCTGCAGGACGGTGGACCCATGTCCCCTTTTTGGGCTGTGCCTGGCAGGCCCCATGGGCTAAGGCCCATTAACCAGACACCCTTGGGCACCCTCACCGGGCCTTGCTCCTGGGCAGGGCCCCGGTAACCCTATCCCGGGCAGGGTTAACTGTTCCCTTGATGTTCTACTCATAGGGGTTTTCTGAATCACTCTTTGGTCCCTCACCCAGGACCAATTTGCCATGGGAGACCCTACTAGGGGATACAAGCCCCCGGACAACATAGCCCCTGGGGTCCCTGGGACACATAAACCCTCCACCACGACAAATACAATTGTAACCATTGGAGAAAAAAAATTTACTCATAATCATCTCAAAGATTGTAACATTATCTACAGCTACTTTCAGTACCACTGGTACTTATTTTGAGTATTTTTCTCCAATTGATCTTTCTGAGTTAACTTCAGTAATTACTTCCCATTTGCACATAGAAGCCCTACCATTAATAATGCATCAGTCTTAAATATGATCAACCTATCTCTAATAATCAGCTATGTACCACAGGCCTTCAATCTGCCAATAGTTAAACCATTACTTGGAAAGACATCTCTTGACCCTGCTGGCCAATCTCCTACCTTTGTTTCTTTTCAAAAATTCTTGAATGAGTAGTTATCAAACAGCTAACTGATCATCTACAGAGGAATGGCTTATTTGAAGAGTTTCAGTCAGGATTCAGTGCTCATCACAGTACAGAAACAGAAAGCTTTAGTGAAGGTTACAAATTATCTTCTTATGGCCTCAGACAATGCATTCATCTCTGTGCTTGTCCGGTTAGACCTCAGTGCAATGTTTGATAATGTAGACCATAATATTCTATTACAACGATTAGAGTGTGCTGTAGACATTACAGGTACTGCATTGCAGTGGTTTGTATCATAGCTATCAAGTAAACGGAGAGTCCTCTTCACACAGTAAGGTCAATTATGGAGTTCCACATGGTTCTAATTGTGTTTACATTACACATGCTTCCCTTAGGAGGTATAATCAGAAGGCATAGCATACATTTTCACCGCTATGCAGATGACACCCAACTTTATCTATCCATGAAGCCAGATACCAATTAGTTTGACCGAAAGGAATGTCTTAAAAGACAAAGACCTGGATGACCTCTAATTTTCTACTTCTAAATTCAAATAAAACTGAGGTTATTGCACTGGCCTGAAAATCAAAGACATATGGTATCTAACCAGATTCTTGTTCTGGATGGCATTACCTTAGCCTCCAGTAACACTGTGAGGAAACTTGAAGTCAAATATTAAACAAATATGTAGGACTGCTTTTTACCATTTGCTCAATATCTCTAAAATTAGAAATATCCTATCTCAGAGTGACACTAAAAAACTAGTGCATGCATTTAGTACATCTACGCTGGAGTATTTTTAATTGGTTTGTCATTAGGATGTCCTAAAAACTCCCTGAAAAGCCTCCACGTAATCCAAAATACTGCAGCAAGATTATGGACAGGAACTAGAAAGAGAGTGTACTGTATATTTCTCCAATATTGGCTTCCCTTCCCTGTTAAATCCAGAATTGAATTTAAAATCGGGCTTCTCATTTTTAAGCTCTTGAATACTCAGGTCGCATCTTATCTTAATAACCATATCACCCTATTAGAGCACTTCACTCTTGGACTGCAAGCTTACTTGTGGTTTCTGGAGTATTTAAAAGTAGAATGGGAGCCAGAGCCTTTGGTTTTCAGGCTTCTTTTTCTACTTTTGAACCAGCTTTCAACAACAACAACAGCCTCAAGGCAACAGTTGTTGCAATTTAGAGCTGTATGACTAAAATTGAATTAAATTAAATTGAGCATCCATCAGTGTTTGTGATTGTGGCATACTTTTTATTTAAATTTTACAAGGAGTTATAATAGATTTTCTATACTTTCCAGATATTATTCCAAATATTATTTAGTGTTTAATATTTAGCCTCAGTGGTGTTATCAGATAGAGAAAAACATTTATTGAGTATTAATCACCATTAATTGTATTAACTCTAAGTTTAGAACAAAGGATTGTGGTAAATATTAAACACTGACTATAACTGAGAGGCTAACATAAGAGTTACTTTACAGAAAAAAAGCAGACTATGTATAATCATGGTTTTGTAAGGCATTAAAATATATTGTAATGGACTGGATTACAAGTTAATCCAATTGTTGTGTTATTACTGTTTTCAGAATTGCCACACAGTTTTGGCAGATATGCTCCACACCTGCAAAGAAGTAATTTACTGAGTATCCTTGAAGGTGTAATAGTCTAAAACAGGAGTCTCAAACTCAAATGAGCCACGGGCCACTGCTGGCACCACCATCTCATTGGAGGGCCACTTTCATGTTCAAGTAGTACAAAAAACCCAAACAAACCAGAAAACACCCACTAATATTTCCTAAAATGTTGTATTTTGTTTGTTTGTTTTAAATTTCAAATATTGTATAACAAGACAAAACTGCAAACATGAAAGGAATTCTTTTTCTCACTCTTAACTGAAGCCTTTCATTGAACTACCAAATAAACAAATTGGTACGCTCTTTCTGGCCAAACACGTGACAGCACTTCTGCTATAATTTTGTTCATATTTAACAAAATAAAAATGCAGACGTAAGTGTACACATTAGTTTTTGACTCTCATTGAACTGGCACAGCCAATCCTTCCACGTGTGTGTACTCTCTTGCTACCTCAGCCAGGTCAACGGCTCCATACCGTAGTAAAGAGACCTCTGGCTAATATGTCGGGTTCTGTGTTGGGCTCATAGCCAGGAACTAGCTTTACTGTCTGGGTCAACTTTGCTAGTGAGAGACAGAGAGAGGTGTTGAAAGGCTGCTCCAACTGAACTCTATTGTTTCGGAGGAAAACACGAACACAGCGTACAGTCTAGTCTTAACAGCTTACTTACAACTGGGCTCGTCAAGCATTCTTTTTGGCTGGAGTGGTTGTTATTATATTTACATGCTTCCATCTCCTGTTTCTGGTCGGTGAGAACTCATACTTTTTGACTCCCCTTTTTCTCCCTCGCTCACACTCACACACATAACGGAGAGGCAGTCCCACACTGTCTCCCTAAAGCACAGACTACACTGGCTACATTCTTAAAGGGCAATACCTGTAACACTCTGCTCACATTGCCTTCATATTAAATTATGTTTTGAATAATAATTTAAATTCTTCACATCAATATGCAGTCCGCAAGTAGAGGGGCCGCAAGTTTGAGAACCCTGGTCTAGAGGCTGTTAAGCCTGTCAATTATATCAGCTACCTATGACAGAGAGTCTGTAGAACAACATGTGTTACTGTTCCAAATAAACTCAGAAACAGAATAACCGACTGTCTCTGTCTTCTGTTGGAGAGACACTACAATATAAATAAAAAGACCTGATGAAATTTGGCACAGACTATATCTTTATATTTCTATTTTGACTTGTAAGTTGTGCATGTTATTGCGGGTCTCTGTGTGTAAAATTTATTATTATTTCTATTATTATTATTAGCAACAACAAGACTAAATACAACGTCTTGAATAAACCTGTTCTTTTTTTCCATGTAAACTTTTATCTAATTCTTTTTATCAATTCTACTTCATGACCGAGACATGGATAAGCAGCAGAAAATGAATGGATGATTTCTTCTTCATCATATTGGTTACTAGTTTCATGTATTTTAAATTATGAGTATATATGTGAAAAAATGCACATATAGTTCTATGCAGCTCTGTAAAAATCCAAAACCGTCAACTGAAACAATGCCCAACATAAATCTGTCTCCTTACTGTTGAAATGTTATGATTCTGTGACTATTAGTTAAATAGTTTTACTTAGTTTGAGAAGGAAATCGAAATTACGGAGCCCCGCAGGGGACATGGGAGGGATCTCGCAAAAGTTTTGCGAGATCTCGCAAAACAAACTCGGGATCTCGCAAAAGTTTTGCGAGATCTCGCAAAAGTTTTAGCCGCATTCTTCCCGCTAGCTCGAAGCTAACGGGAGGTCGAGACCTACTACAGCCGGGAGGAACACCGCTTTCCCGGCACATCGTGCCTCGACCTCCCGGTCGGCTTCGAGCCGGCATCCGAAGAATGCGGCTAAAAGTTTTGCGAGATCCCGAGTTTCTTTTGCGAGATCTCGCAAAACTTTTGCGAGATCCCGAGTTAGTTTTGCGAGATCTCGCAAAAGTCCGTCTTAATTTTTTTTTCTCCCATGTCCCCTGCAGGGCTCCGTACTAAATGCATATTATGTCTGCATAAAAACAAACATCACGATTATTAAATAGTTCTCGTATGACCGTCCTACATGGCTAACTTTGCTTTGTAATGCACCAAAGTTAAAATGAAATGTCACCACACCTGTAACATTGCTGATCTGTCCCTCTGCACATCTTATACAGTCATAGCAGCAAACAGGCCTTCCTTTCTGGAGAACCTTGCGTGTTCCTGGGGGACATTTCTCACTGCAAACTGACACAGGAACCTGCATGATCAAGAAAATTAAACTGCATATGGACTTTAAGAAAAAAATGAAGTTCTCTGTCAAACAATTTCTTAATTTTGAAAGATCAAAACCAAAATACTGTAAAACAAATTAAATACATATTTATAAATTGAAAAAAATAAAACAAAAAACCCCAAAGTTGCATGAATGTGTACCTGCTTTGTGTTTCTTGCCCAAATTAAAGCCTTGTTTTGCAAATTTAGCTGTTTTTCTGGAGCCAATGATGTATCATAAAGACCAGCTGTGACAAACTCCACAACGCCGTTTTCTCTTGGCTGCCAGTTTATAATTTCATACTTTGCTGCTGGATCTCCATTCTCATTAAAGTAAACCTCATCTCTTTCCTTTGTTGTGATGTGAATCTTTCGTATGTGTTGCAAAACCTAAGATAACATGCCAAAACTCAGTTACTTGCAATAGAGATATCTTGGACACCTAATGGTCAAAGATTATGAAAGACAAAATATTTTTTTAATTATGACAACAATGTTCGTGCTAATGTGATTTAATCTTTTAAGTTGGTGTAAAGCTCACCGTGAATGGATCTAGCTGCACATTTTTGTTACATGTTTTATTACAGCTGAGGATATTGTGAAGTGCATGTGCCACTGCATACACTGCTTTATATACATTATTAAAGATAGGCATGAGAGACATATCAGTGAAGCTGTTTTGAACTCCGTTCAGATCTTCATGTCCAGTACACTCTCTCTGAATGTCTGCTGATGATTTCAACTCCTTGAACTTACAACTAAATAGTGTCTCCCAGAACTCAATAAAGAGTTCATTATTAGATGAATTCAGTGGCTTAACATCCAGTATGAACTCTCTCAGGCCAGTGACATGTGCTTTAGGAATGGAAAGACCTATGGCACCATTCAGTATGTGATGTATATCCATTTTTGCTGTTTGTGAATCAAATATCCACGACTCAGTGCCTACCCACTGGTACCCAGACAAGTTATGGTATGAAAACTCATGTAGCAGTACATCCAGATCCACATGGGAAAGGAATGCAACAATTACCCTGGAGGTTGAAGCCTTTATAATTTCAATTATCTTTTGTATTTTCACATATGGATCTGTCCTAAAAAAAGATACAGAATACTCCAGACAGATGCCCAGCTGCTGTGCAGTTTCTGTGAAGGTGGCCATGCCATTATTTCCATAATCATTATTGGTTCGAATAGCTCCAACCCAAGTCCATCCAAAATGCTTGACCAAATGTGCCAGGGCTCTGCTCTGGTAGTAGTCACTGGGTATTGTTCTGAGGAAGGATGGGTACTTAGTTTTGTCACTGAGGCAAGCACATGTGGCAAAGTGACTGATCTAAGAGAATAAAATTATTTTTTAAACATTATATATATCTTTATATATATATAAAATGTATAAAGAAAGAAGCCTACCCACCACTGGCAGAACAAATGGTCCAATAACAGTAGCTACTGCAATGGATGGAGAAGAAGAGGTCTCTCCTATTATCGCCTGCACATGTGCAGGTCTGGTACATGGTGCCTTCGGGGGTACAGACACAATTTCATTTCCATTAGCCAAAGCCAGTGTGACACCTACACTTCTGGCCACAGATCCACAAGTATCATAGATTTTATAGCCCACAGAGATTCCTGGCAGTAGGTCTGTACTGTTATTAATCTCCTCAATTGCAAAAAGCATAGTCTGTGCAAATTGGAAATCTCTGAAATTTAAACTTGAGACATTTACAAATAATTGGAATTGCATCACATTTTCCCTTAAAACTTGGAAAAAACATTTCAAAGGATGTTTAAAGCCAAGAATTGATGAATTTCTTAAATGACTGTATTAAATTCATTTCTTATCATTTACCTGGTACATTGTAGTGGCATTGGTTTGTGTGTGTAGTTGTCCATTCTGTCTTCCCAGCTGCTGTGAAAAGAGAACATCCCCCCTAATATAAAATCCCCATCTTTTGATAGGACTGGGTTCCCAGAATCACCTCTCTGCGTGCACACTGGGTCCTCAGCTTGAGAAAAAGAAGCCATCAATAATAATTGGAGAAGTGCCCACCCCTGCTCTGGCCATCTGTGTGAGGATGCCAAGTCTAGAGCTAAACCACTTAATGCCATTATAAATGCCTTCGTGTAAATGAAAGACTTGCACTGATATTTATACCTTCTGGTGCAACCTAAGATGTAATAACAGAAGAGAGATGATGCATTCTCAGGTTGAGGAAGAGGAGGAACATGTCCAATTATACAATTTTATGGAGGTTACTTTTTGTAAAAGAAGGAAATGCAGTTTAGGTGTGTAGGTATGTAATATGTAGTTATAATACAAAAAGTGATTCACTATAAATAAATATGCACTGAAAAATTATGAAATTATAGTGGCTTCTTCCTACAGTAAGTGACAAAAAAGTTGTTATTATTACTTTCTTAGAAAACACATACTTATTTATTAATTCAATTAAAATAATTGAGCTGCCTACTTTATTTACTTCACTTTATATTGTATTTTCAGGCTGCTCTGAGAGCTTTGTGTAAGTCACATTCACCCATTCACACACCTACATTCATATTAGTGATGCAATATTATATATCAATCTTAAAACAACTGTATTTCTCACAGTTGGGCAACTGATGGGTCAGATCGATTCAGTTTGATGTTTTTCTGTGTTTTCTACAATAAAGATTACCAGCAGTCTACCAGTTGCTAGAAGGGGAGAAGCTAATACTAAAAAATCGACAGTTTGGAGGTATTTCAGGCTGTCAGTATCAACAATTTCACTTTTTCTTTATAGTAATTTGTGTTTACAGTGGTTCCCTCTCCAACTGCAACAACTAGCTACCAATTTGATTTTCTTCACTTCACCCGTCTTTTGTCTGTGTGAGGAAGTAAAATCACAATGAAACTGAGAAGAGAAAGAGTATAAATTTAGCAATAAAGACTCACACTCTTAGTTGCAATGAAACACTTAAAAATAAAAATTACAAAAATGTAATTTTAACGATTGCTTTCTTAAAAAAAATTTCTAATCTACTTGTGTTCATAAAGTGTAACAGCAACTGCAATATTTTATATCATTACAAAACAGCATAGTACCTTATTCCACATCTTAGTTGTATTTCACACATAATGATAAAATAACACTGTTAATAACATTTAACCAGAAAGAAAAAAATATAATTCTTGTGTTTAATCCAGGCTAACTTTCTAAAGCACCAAATTCTGCTGCATCCATTTTTCTGTTTTCTCTTTTCTTCTTTCTTTTCCAACAATGCCTAGCACCCTCTTTTGGTCATTTGGAAAATTGTGGTCTTACACCTACCCTACCCTACCTACCTACCTACTAGCGTAATTTAATACGTTATAATAATATACAACATAATGTTTTATAGTATTTCTGGTTACACAATGAAAATTGTTTACATAGTCACATTACTAAAAAATTTTTTAACACATACTGTTTTGAATGTGAATAAATCATAAAGCAACAATCTGTTACATTTAAAAAAATTAATAAATAAAAGAAAAAAAAGCATCAAAGGACTTGAAAGTGTGCATAAGACAACTAAACTGCGTGCTGACAGAATTATTTCCATGGTAATGAAAAACTGAAGACAACACAACATCTAACCAAATTAAGAAAGCTCTCGAGTAGGTTGGTGCATTATTATTAGTGTCTAGGAACGGGACTTAAGAACAGATTCCCAGAAGTCCAGTTCCTTGGAACTGTTAAGTCTGCTTGTCTCTCGATCCCGTTTATTGATTCCACTTGTACTTCTGCTACAGTGAGCTAATTTGAGTTTCTGCTCCAGAGAAGGAAAATAGCGGCACAGTCTACAGTATGGATATGTACATTACTTTTATTTTTATCATACAAAAAGATGAGAGCACAACAGTAATGTGCAAACATTTTCAGAAAAAAAAAAATACAATTTTGACTCTTTGCTAGCACCTGCACAGTGAGCATCATGTTGAATATTATTACACAGGAAAAAAACAACTACAGGGAGTGCAGAATTATTAGGCAAATGAGTATTTTGTCCACATCATCCTCTTCATGCATGTTGTCTTACTCCAAGCTGTATAGGCTCGAAAGCCTACTACCAATTAAGCATATTAGGTGATGTGCATGTCTGTAATGAGAAGGGGTGTGGTCTAATGACATCAACACCCTATATCAGGTGTGCATAATTATTAGACAACTTCCATTCCTTTGGCAAAATGGGTCAAAAGAAGGACTTGACAGGCACAGAAAAGTCAAAAATAGTGAGATATCTTGCAGAGGGATGCAGCAGTGTCAGAATTGCAAAGCTTCCGAAGCGTGATCATCGAACAATCAAGCGTTTCATTCAAAATAGTCAACAGGGTCGCAAGAACCGTGTGGAAAAATCAAGGCGCAAAATAACTGCCCATGAACTGAGAAAAGTCAAGCGTGCAGCTGCCAAGATGCCACTTGCCACCAGTTTGGCCATATTTCAGAGCTGCAACATCACTGGAGTGCCCAAAAGCACAAGGTGTGCAATACTCAGAGACATGGCCAAGGTAAGAAAGGCTGAAAGACGACCACCACTGAACAAGACACACAACCTGAAACGTCAAGACTGGGCCAAGAAATATCTCAACACTGGTTTTTCTAAGGTTTTATGGACTGATGAAATGAGAGTGAGTCTTGATGGGCCAGATGGATGGGCCCGTGGCTGGATTGGTAAAGGGCAGAGAGCTCCAGTCCGACTCAGACGCCAGCAAGGTGGAGGTGGAGTACTGGTTTGGGCTGGTATCATCAAAGATGAGCTTGTGGGGCCTTTTCGGGTTGAGGATGGAGTCAAGCTCAACTCCCAGTCCCACTGCCAGTTTCTGGAAGACACCTTCTTCAAGCAGTGGTACAGGAAGAAGTCTGCATCCTTCAAGAAAAACATGATTTCCATGCAGGACAATGCTCCATCACACGCGTCCAAGTACTCCACAGCGTGGCTGGCAAGAAAGGGTATAAAAGAAGAAAAACTAATGACATGGCCACCTTGTTCACCTGATCTGAACCCCATTGAGAACCTGTGGTCCATCATCAAATGTGAGATTTACAAGGAGGGAAAACAGTACACCTCTCTGAACAGTGTCTGGGAGGCTGTGGTTGCAGTTTTCAAAAATACCCATGTAGGTGCAGACGTAGCCTAAAAGAGTTAGTAGTTTATTTTCTTACTACCTGTAGATTACTTGTATTTGCTTATTTGTTTACTAAATGTTTGAGGTGTGAAATAAACCACAATTGAGCAAAATATGCGTGTGTGTGGTTGGAGGATGTGCGTGTGCGTGCGAGGGGGGCGCGAACATTTTTCTGTAAAACAAAGGGGGGCCCAGCGAAAAAAGTTTGGGAACCCCTGGCCTAACCTAACATATG
Organism: Astatotilapia calliptera; assembly: GCF_964374335.1. NCBI lineage: Eukaryota > Metazoa > Chordata > Actinopteri > Cichliformes > Cichlidae > Astatotilapia > Astatotilapia calliptera. The sequence goes on from NC_137435.1 coordinate 14,975,719, forward strand.
AAACAGGAAAAGGCCGCCGTGTAATCTCTTTATTTCAAAAAAGCATGTGTATTCTGAATACCACCTTTTTAAACTGTAAATGTAACAGAATACAGTTACTCATATATTGTATTTTAAATACATAACGGCGGTACATGTATTCCGTTACTCCTAATGTAAAGAGTCACTTTGACCATGAGCACCACAGCAGCCATTGTGTTCCAGGCCAACACAGTGCTTTATTTTGAATCCATTACTGCTTACCCTGCACTAAACTCCATGCAACCTTTAAATAAAAATCTACCTGCAGCACGTCTTACAACATGAAAAAACATAATGTCACATGTACAGACACAAAGTCCAAAACACGAGGACTTACTAATAAGGTTTAAATTTCCAATAATCAAATACCAATCAGAATGTCTCTTCTTCCTTTCCTGTCCTGTCTTTCTTATCTTACTCTATATCAAACTTTTTCGTTAGGCCCTCCTTCCTTTTACAAGAAAAATGTTTGTTTTTTTTGAAAACGCAGCTTTTTCTGTCATGGTTTGCTGTGTGGCAGGCAGGAGAAGGACCCAAGATGCAGACTCACAGACACGGGGATAAACTCAAAAAACGCAGCTTTATTGCTGGCCACGAGAAGTAATACAAAATAACCTAAAACTGGGAAAACTAAAGCATGAGCTGTACAAGGAACCGAACCACGGGGAGAATTACACACAACATGAGGGAGAACGCGACGCCGAACAGAGGGAGACTCAGACAGAAATACACAGAGGGTAAACGAGGAAAGTGGGCACACACGGGGAACACAGGTGACACTGATAATCATAACGAGACAGGGCGGGGTGAACTGAACATGACATGTACCGGCACAGAGGTTCAGACAGGAGGAGAGAGAGCACGGGGAAAACACAGACATAACGGGCTGGGGAAACATGAAACAACCACAAAGGGAGACGAGGGCTCATAAATACATAGAGGGCACACAGGGGGGAGAGAGAGCACGGGGAGAACTTAGACATAATGGGCAGGGGAAACATGGAATAAAACATAAGGAGAGACGAGGGCTCACAAATACACAGAGGGGCACACAGGGGGTAAAAGCCATGAAGGGAAAACACTTAGGGAACAACACAACAGGGCAACTCACAAAACATGGCCTAAATAAGGAATGAAATACAAAAATACAAGGAACTAAGAATACTGGGCCCACATGGCCCAGGACCATGACATCACCCCCCCCTAAAGGGCTGGCTCCCGACAGCCCAAACCCGAAAAACAAAACAAGAACAGAAAACAACCCACCCAGGGCGGGAGGCGGGGGACCAGGACGGAGGGACCAGAACGGGAAACAAAACAAACAACAGAAAACACAGGAGCACATGACCATAGTCCAAATAAAGTTCAGGGGGCCGACCCAGAGCCCACAGGCACAAGAGTTCACGGGTCACACGGTCGGGGGGCCGACCAGGCGGGTGGCACAGGTGACAGAGCTGGTCCGGAGGCCGGCCGTGCGGAAGGCAGCGGCGGCGGCGAAGGAGACGACGGAGCAGTTCAGGGGGCCGACCGCGCCGAAGGCAGCGGCGGCGGCGAAGGAGACGACGGAGCAGTTCAGGGGGCCGACCGCACGGAAGGCAGCGGCGGCGGCGAAGGAGACGACGGAGCAGTTCAGGGGGCCGGCCGCGCCGAAGGCAGCGGCGGCTCTCCAGTCTCAGGCGTGCTGGCCGTGGCCTGGTGGGCACAGGACCAGACGAGGCAGGACCAGACGGTGGCGATGCGGGGGCCGGACCAGGCGTCGCTGCAGAGGCTGGGGCCGGACCCGGCGAGGATAACGACGCGGATGAAGCTGGACCAGGCGAAGCACAGGCTGAGGCTGGGCCAGACGAGGACGAAGACTCTGAGGCTGGAGCTGCAGCAGACGAAGACTCGGAGGCTGGAGCTGCAGCAGACGAAGACTCGGAGGCTGGAGCTGCAGCAGACGAAGACTCGGAGGCTGGAGTTGCAGCAGACGAAGACTCGGAGGCTGGAGCTGCAGCAGACGAAGACTCGGAGGCTGGAGCTGCAGCAGACGAAGCACAGGCTGGAGCTGCAGCTGACGAAGCACAGGCTGGAGCTGGACCAGGAGGAGCAGAAGCAGAAGGTGGCTGGGTGGGCTCCTCGGGCCCTCCAGCTGACGTGACGCGAAGCGGTGGCGTCGCCGCAGGGTGCCAGATAGGCACACCTGGGAGTCCAACAGCAGACGCAGGACAAACAGTTATGAAGGCCCCTGGCTGGACTAGGAGCTGAGGAAACACAGGCTGCTGAGGCACAAACCCAGAGAGAGAGAGAGCAGGTAAAAAACAGTCCATAGGACTTAACAGCTTAACACAAGAAACCATGAAGTGGACAGTGGTAGGGACCACCAGTTCTGAGCCAGCAATCATTAGGTTCCCAGAGTCTACATCAGTCCGAAGGGGCTCAGAGGTTACTAGCCCAGTCTGTGTAGTCCTAGGAGAGGTCAACATAAGCTGGTTGGACTCAACCGGTGGTAGTGTGCGGCTCAGAGGAGCTGGTTCGACCATACGGAAAACAAGGACCGCCACTCGATCCACAAAAACAAAGCTTAGATCACCAGGAGCTGACTCCTGGAAAAACAGTAGATACACAGATATGGACCTAACCATTGGCACCGTGGTAGCATGACTGTGGTGTGTTGGATGGACGTGTTTGTTGGAACCCGTACCCGCAGTGATCTGTGGCTGCAGAGTGTTAACCCTATTGAGTGGAGAGACAGATACAGGTGAAACGGTACGTGAACCATTAACCCTTTAAGACCTACCATAGAACAGAGTCCGCCAGAGCTTATATTATATTTTTACATGCTGTGGAGCCATTTTTGGGAGCATTTCAAGTTGCTATACATCAATACAACCATTATAGCCCAAACTTTAATAATATGTCTGCATTAGGTGCATAGTAATTACATAAATTGCAAAAAAGTGCAATAAACTACAAAAAAATTGAAAATCGTTTTTGTTTTTTTAACATATATTTGTAGTTAGAGAAATTTAAGAGGCTTATCCCTCAAAACTGTAAATACAAAAAAGTTGCACAAACTAGTTTCCCACCACAGGAAATTTATTTTAAGTGTCTTCATAGTTTTATTTTTGAAATACACCAATTTTTATATACTGCAGGAAAAACGAAAATAAATATTATAGTGCAAATTTGCAAAATAACAGCATATGCATCAAAATAAATAATTTCCAGCAGTGCAATATGAGTCCTAAGCATCCCAGAAACGACACAGAAAGTCATGAAGTCAAACATAACTTTTAAAAACACAAGTATAAGCTCTTGAGGCCACGATGGTAAAAAAACTACATTTCCGCAAAATGACGTCACTTCCGGTTTCGGGCATGTCATGCGGTCATGTGATAGTTCGCGCTGATGGACGTAGGAAGTTTTACAAACAGCTGATCGAATCGGCGAAGCGTGTTTCTGGAATATCATGTTTTTGTTGCTGCAAGTGATTTTTATGCAGTTTTTGCAAAGCTATATGTGGAAGGAAACTGTGACCTAGGACAAGCTGATGGCATAAGATGTAAGTACAACTCCTCCAGTTTCATATGCAAAAAAAATGATTGTGCTAGCTTACGTGGTTGCAGAGCTACCGGGATTTAAAAATAGTTACGCAAAACAGAGCGTGCCCGCTCCGATCGGCTGTAAAGGGTTAACTGAAGCAGGTGACGCTTCAGGCTGAGAGAGGGTGGTTATGACATTGTTCGTGGCCAAAACCCTATCTAGTGACGAGTTCATAGAGGCAGGAGAAAATGGTGTCACATAAATCTTGACCCCAGCTTCCATCTCCTGAGTGGTGGTTATGGTGCTGGAGCAAAACAGTTCAGAACCACCTGGTTTGTTATCTATGGGGAGACAGGAGACGTGTTGCGACATTACAGTGTCCTGGTCACCATGATCTGCTGTTATGTGTGCATCTTGGTAACATGCTAGGGGTTCATGACCAGTGTTCACAGTCTCTGGTTCGTGAAAAGCAAGTGTAGCTAGGCACACCGGAGCACTAGCTATGCTTTCGTTGCCTTCATTCAGTGACTGATGGAGGAGCAGGGCCGGCTCAGGAGGGAAGAGAGAAACCACAGGCAACTCAGATTTAGTTGGAACTGCAGACACGGAAAGAGACACCAAAGGAAACACCTCCCTACTGCTATTAAAACCAAAGGCGGTGGGAAACCTTGTCAGTCTGTGAATCGAGTCTGTGGTCCCTGCCGGGTTGAGTGAAGCGGGAGCGGAACTGTCTCTGGCCTGCGGCTCGGTGAACGGCTCATTGCTAGCCACCTCACCGGCTAAGTCCGTAGCCTCCTCACATGCCTTCTGCTCAGAGGTAACTTGGAGCGACTGGACAGTTTCACTCACCTCCGAGCGTCGGGCGATGCGGTGGCGACGCGAACGCCGTTTTCTTTTGGCCGTGGGCCCCGTAGACGTGGGAGATGGAGGCTCCTGAGGCGTTGCAGCGGCTGAGGAGGCGGTAGTTAGCGGAGTGGCAGGCGGAAGTCCCAGGCAACTCCGGGGGCCCCCAAGGGCTAGCCGTGTCCCGCGGAAAACCTCATCGTAGGGGGGAGCGAGCCATGGCTCCTCTCGTAGCTCTTCCTCCGGTTGCGCGCATACGGCGCGCTGCCGCTCCTCGAGGTCGGAATCCGCGCCCCCCACAGCCACCTCGTGTTGCTCAGTGGAGGGCAGAACGGGCCGTGGCGGTGCGCGACAGCGGCGGGAACGCCGTTTCCTCTTAGGGGCGGCCGTGGGCTCAGCCTGGCCTTCCGTGGCGACCGGCTCCTCGCCCTCAGACCACATCCGTGCCAGGCAGGAAGCAGGAGACGAGTAGCCCGATCGCGGCGGCGAGGGGGGGTGGTCGGTCTGTGGTGGGACAGCTGACGAGAGCTCCTCCTCGGTGATAAGCCAGGGCTTCCAACGGAGCTCGTCCTCCCGATACGCCCGTAACACCTGCTGCCGCTCCTCTTCACCGAAGTCGCTGGCCTCTGGCATCTCCGTGCGCCACGTAGTGTAGACAGGCGGTGGCGGAGATGTAGAAGCCGATGAGAAGCGAACAGGCGGCGTAACGGTGGTGAGCCCCATGGTCCCGATCCTGACCGTTTCTGGTTCTTTCTGGGACAGCTGCCCCGGACGGATGCCCATGGCGGACACAAGAAAGTCCCGGATGTGGGGGCGCAGCGCGCCGAATAGCCACGGGAGCCCGGACACCATCCGCTGAAGACGGACGGCTACGGTCTCCCGGTATTCGCCTCGAGGTAGCGTCGCCCATTCCTCACAGTGGTATTCCACCGTGTAGACCAAGTCGTCCTGGAGGTCCGCGGAGGGGTTGTGAGCTGCTGGGTCCAGTTCGGGGTCGCGTTCTTCTGTCATGGTTTGCTGTGTGGCAGGCAGGAGAAGGACCCAAGATGCAGACTCACAGACACGGGGATAAACTCAAAAAACACAGCTTTATTGCTGGCCACGAGAAGTAATACAAAATAACCTAAAACTGGGAAAACTAAAGCATGAGCTGTACAAGGAACCGAACCACGGGGAGAATTACACACAACATGAGGGAGAACGCGACGCCGAACAGAGGGAGACTCAGACAGAAATACACAGAGGGTAAACGAGGAAAGTGGGCACACACGGGGAACACAGGTGACACTGATAATCATAACGAGACAGGGCGGGGTGAACTGAACATGACATGTACCGGCACAGAGGTTCAGACAGGAGGAGAGAGAGCACGGGGAAAACACAGACATAACGGGCTGGGGAAACATGAAACAACCACAAAGGGAGACGAGGGCTCATAAATACATAGAGGGCACACAGGGGGGAGAGAGAGCACGGGGAGAACTTAGACATAATGGGCAGGGGAAACATGGAATAAAACATAAGGAGAGACGAGGGCTTACAGATACACAGAGGGGCACACAGGAGGTAAAAGCCATGAAGGGAAAACACTTAGGGAACAACACAACAGGGCAACTCACAAAACATGGCCTAAATAAGGAACGAAATACAAAAATACAAGGAACTAAGAATACTGGGCCCACATGGCCCAGGACCATGACATTTTCTATGCGTTTGGGACTTTCGTCCACACATAAACGGCGTTTCGAATCACCGAAAACTGAGATTTTTTTAAAACTCCTTTTTTGCGTTTACGTGTGAACGAGGAATACAGAGTTCGTCACACAACCTCAAAGGTGTGTGCCTTTTTTCACGTCATGCTGTACGCACGTTATTGTTTACATGAGATGAATTGCAGAATGGCAGATAGAGACAAAATATTGTTACTGTTAATCTGACTATCTTCAGGTTTTACACGCTTACATATACACACGCAGTTACTGTCCCCCCATTTAGAAAGGCAGAGGCATCATGGTGTAATTATTTTATGTGTAGTTGTTTTTTTCCTGTGTAATAATATTCAACATTGCTATCAATACATTTTTCAACATATGCCTCTCTGTGCAACATGGGCTTAAAAACGTCAACAACTGTAGGATACTGTTTAGACAGACGGGACAAATCGTGACAGGATCAGCCTGATATTATTTGTATCCCACTGTAACTTTACTGTATAAAGACTTAACATCTCCAAAATGTCAGGAGTAGTTAGTTATTACAACAAGTGATTGTGAACTAAAAACCAAGAATGTGGGATACTGTTTGTCTGTGATTTGAACAGCCCAACGCGTGCTCCCGACGCAGGGAAAACCAATTAAGCAGGGGAGACCTACCTTGGCACTTGTGCAGGTGAAGCCAAAGGGAAGGTATGCTTCACAATATTTTCTAGTCTTTGGCTTAGAATGAAGTTGGTTTGGAAACATATTCAGCTATGCTTCATCTCCTGCTTTGCGTTTGTGTGGGCGCCCCGTGCTAGCAGTGTCCAAGCAATTGTTTGTTTGTTTTTTTTCCTTTTTCATAGCGCCGCCTCCCCCCCCCCCCTCCTCCTGCAATGGCTCGGGCGGGCTTTGGAAAGCTCTGCTCTACAGTATCTCTGAGTGAAGTTACTTCTTTTTCTTTTTGCTCCCTGTGAAATAGTGATGGTAAATTTGATTCTTTTTACTGAATCGAGTTTTAATGAATCACTCACCAAAGTGAATCTGTTTTTTTGAGTCACTGAGTCAGTCGACCAGAGAGTGCAAAAAATATACATTTTCACTCAAACTTAATTTGTTTCTCTTTTCATGTAAATCCTACTGCTAAGATGAATGATTCTAAAAGAAAACAACTATTTTATAGAGCAAAAAAGAGCAAAAACATTTCTAAAATTAAGCAATTTCGTATCAAAATTGCTTAATAAACATTTATTTATTTTTATTTTAATATATTTTTATTTTTTATTTTATTAGTATTTTCCTTAAATGTGTTAAATATATATTTTCTCATCTAAATGTCCACTGAGCTGTGAGCCAGGGGGCGGTAATGTGCCTTAACAGTGGTTGCCAACCAAGAAGAAGAAGAAGCTGTGAGCCAGGAGGGAGGGGGTGAGCGAGTCCTGAGTGATTCGCTTACGATTCAACACAGGAGGGAGGGGGTTAGCGAGTGAGTGATTCATTCGCTCTATGATTCAGCACAGGAGGGAGGGGGTGAGCGAGTCCTGAGTGATTTGCTTACGCTTACGATTCAGCACAGGAAGGGAGGGGGTTAGTGAGTCCTGAGTGATTCGCTTAGGCTTACGATTCAGCACAGGAAGGGAGGGGGTGAGTAGCTCAAATGTGCTGTTAGCATGTTAGCAGAGCGATGCTACTGTGAACCGAGGAGCTATTTTCTTGATGTGAGCTTGTACTCAGGGTTTTTTCTTCAAGTTCAGAGCAGAATTTTTTTTGTTATGTTACTGGATGTTGTGTTTTTCTCCACAATTTTAATTATAAGCTAGATACATTGCTGCTAACAGCAACAGGGATGAGTCAGTGAGTTAGTTGGGCTTGTGAATCATGATTCATGAGTCAGTAAAGTGATTCTCGAGTATTGAACGATTCGTTCATGATTCGCGCATCACTACTGTGAAATACAGCTGCTGTAAATTTAGCTAGCAGACACACAGTGCAACAAACAGAAATGCTCCATTTGAAATTACCTGCTACTTTTTGCTCCTCTCACTCCTATTTTGAAGCGCTAGTTGAATGCAACTGTACGTTGGCCCCTAGAGACAAAGCACGTAAAAACTCCAAAACACTTGCAAACTCCAAAACACTTGCAAACTAAAAAACACTTGCAAACTAAAAACACATGCAAACTCCAAAACACGTACAAACTCCAAAACACTTGCAAACTAAAAAACACATGCAAACTCCAAAACACGTACAAACTCCAAAACACTTGCAAACTAAAAAACACATGCAAACTCCAAAACACGTACAAACTCCAAAACACTTGCAAAATCCAAAACACTTGCAAACTCCAAAACACGCACAAACTCCAAAACACTTGCAAAATCCAAAACACTTGCAAACTAAAAAACACGTACAAACTCCAAAACACTTGCAAAATCCAAAACACTTGCAAACTCCAAAACACGTACAAACTCCAAAACACTTGCAAAATCCAAAACACGTACAAACTCCAAAACACTTGCAAAATCCAAAAGACTTGCAAACTCCAAAACACGTACAAACTCCAAAACACTTGGAAAATCCAAAACACTTGCAAACTAAAAAACACATGCAAACTCCAAAACACGTACAAACTCCAAAACACTTGGGGTTTCTGGAATATTATGTTTTTGTTCCTGCAAACACTTTTTATGCAGTTTTTGCAAAGCTATATGTGGAAGGAAACCGTGACCTAGGACAAGCTGATGGCATAAGATGTAAGTACAACTCCTCTGGTTTCATATGCAAAAAAATTATTGTGCTAGCTTATGTGGTTGCAGTGCTACCGCGATTTAAAAATAGTTATGCAAAACAGAGCGTGCCCGCTCCGACTGGTTTTAAAGGGTTAAGAAAAGTGTTTTGTGTAATTTGTGTAATACATTACTTTTGTAACGGTCATGGGTTGGTGACCCAGTGTTTTGTGTTATTATTAATATTTGATTTCATCATAGTTTATTATTAATAGTCTTTTTGGTTTATGGTATTGTATTTCTAGCTATCTAGTTCTTCTTTGGGGTTTCTAGTTCTTGGGTTTTGTTCCTGTGCCCCTCATGTTTAGTGTAGGCGTAGTTCTGTCTTCATGTTTATTTTCTTGTTCCCCAGTTAATCCTGTCCCCGTGCTCCATGTTCCCTCTGTTCAGTGTCAAGTCCATGCCTCTGTGCCTGTCATATGTTTCCTGTTTTCTTTTGATATTCCCTGTACTGTGTGCACTGTGTCTGGTTTTGCTTCCCTTGTCTCGTTAGGTCTGACTTGTCCCAGTTGTGTTACCCATATGGAAAAGATATATATAAATCTTATAAAGTTTGTATCTGTCTTGTGTGAAACTTGTATGAAAAGCATATAAGTGTGAAAACAGATATAAGATCCCTTGAAAAATTATATAATGAAACTTGTATGTTTTGGATACTTACTAAAACAATATATGAAAGTAATGCGAAAGTGGCCACTTTCATGAGTAAATCATATAAGGCTTACATGATTTACTCATGAAAGTGGCCACTTTCATGAGTAAATCATATAAGGCTTACGTGATTTACTCATGAAAGTGGCCACTTTCATGAGTAATCACATATAAGTTTTTACTATTTCTTTTCCGTATGGGTACCACCTGTTCCCCATCCTCTTGTTGTCCTGCTTGTGTATTTAAGTCCTGTGTTTCTTTCTGTTAGTTGTTGTGTTGTACCTTCATTGTGCTGCGTTTTCTCCTCTGTGCTTATGGTAACATTCTGGTTCTCTGTTCCTGGTTTTCTTTTCTAGTTTTCCCAGCTGTCTGATTAGAGTTTTGTGCTTTGAGTTTCTAGTTTGAGTTATCTTGTATTTCATGTTTGAGTTTTTCTAGCAAATAAAGCTGTCGCTTTGAGTTTAATTTTTGGGCCTGCATTTGGGTCCTTCCTCCTGCCTTTCACAGAGCGCACACCATGACAACTTTTTTGAGCAATGACTCTAACAACACTCACAATAAAGAGGAGAAATACCTCCACGTGGACAAACTTGTGCTATGTCTTTGATATCCTGCTTTGAGATGGTGGTGACTCTTAAAGTAGAGCCAAGTAGAGTAGGTTTGGGAAAGCTGAAGTCAGCTGAGAGTGAAGAAGTCACTTGGATGAGTGACAAAACATTTCTCCTACTGAAAACACTATGTCCAATGAACAGAATCAACTTTTTGATAGTAGATGGTAGAAGCAGTCTGCATGCCTACATGCATGGTTATATACACCTGTGATTGAAACACCTAAATTCAATAATTTCGATGAGTGAGCGTGAATACTTTTCGCAATATGACCATATTAATGTCACTGGTATATTCATATGCATTTTAAAAATACAATCTTTGTAACCGAAGGATGAAGTGAACTGTTGTTTGAATATCCAAACCATTGCTTACATATTGTTTTATTTATTTTTTTCAGAAAGATGATTATGGAGCTCCCTTTCCCATCATGTTCTTTTTTGTGTTCCTTTCTGGTTTCAGTAAGATGATATAACATTTGGGGAAAAAAATGCAAATCAGCAGTCCAAAACTGGAGGCAAGAATAGCAAATATTTCTACAGCAACACTGAACTTTCCTGGAGAGCTGACATACGCTGGGATAAATGTGATCCACACTGCACAAAATATCAGCATGCTAAAGGTGATAAACTTGGCTTCATTAAAATTATCAGGCAGTTTCCGAGCCAGAAAAGCAAAAATAAAACATAAGAGAGACAAAAGTCCAATGTAGCCAAGCACAGCCCAATAACCTACAACAGAGCCCAAAGCACACTCTAAGGTAATCTTATCTTTAAATTCTTTGAAATTCTTAAATGGAAAAGGCGGAGAAATTGTTAGCCAGATGACACATATGAATACTTGTATAAGAGTGAAACCTGTAACACAGAGTCTCTGCTGTGCAGGTCCAAACCATTTCATTACATTGCTCCCTGGACGTGAAGTCCGGAAAGCCACTAAAACAACCATTGTTTTCCCCAGAACACAAGAGATACAAAGGACAAAGGTGATGCCAAATGCTACATGTCGCAGCATGCAAGACCATTCAGAGGGCTGACCAATGAATGTCAGAGAACACAGGAAACACAATGTCAAAGAGAAGAGCAGCAGGAAGCTCAGCTCAGAATTGTTTGCCCTCACAATAGGAGTTTTCCTGTATTTGAAGAATATTAATGCCACACCAGTAGTCATGCATGTTCCAAATAAAGATGCAGCAGTCAGGAGTGCTCCCATAATTTCTTCATATGATAGAAACACTGCCTCTTTCTTAATACAGGCATCTTTTTTCTGATTTGGCCAAAACTCAGGGAGGCATCTCACACAGCTGACAGAATCTGCAAATTGATAATGAACCAGATGTTACACTTCATGAGTAGATTTTTCACTTTTCCCCAAGTGCATAATTTTCAGTGTTTACATCTACTTTATCCTATATCATTTCTACAATTACTCTAGTAAGCTACTGATGTCACACAATCATAAAGAGAAGAAGCAACATGTTTCCTGACATTTCTTCACTTTCTCATCAACATAGCAGATGATGCATTTCTTACATTGCTCCAGTTTCTACTCTGCACCTAGCCAAATATAGAGCATACAAAAATGAAAAGAGATCAACCTACAAACCCATGTTATCTGCTGAGTTGACTGTTTTGTTATATTTTTTTTTATTTCTATTAACGTTGAAGATTTGGTGTCACCTGGAGTTGACTCTTGAACTGTGAAAAGACATCTGGCATAGGTCTTTTTGTCTGTTTCTTTTTTATAAGGTGTATAAGGTGTATTTTACTGGCTTTGGGGGATATGTGAATTAAACAAAAATGCAAAGCCTGCCTCACTAACTTCTAAAGTTTCTGTTAGAGCACAAAACCTGTAATGTTGCTGATCTCGCCATCTGCACATCTTATACAGTCATAGCAGCAAACAGGCCTTCCTTTCTGGAGAACCTTGCGTGTTCCTGGGGGACATTTCTCACTGCAAACTGACACAGGCACCTGTATGGATAAATGCACAATGACTACAACAAAAGTCCCTGTATCATTTGAGCTTTATTTTTCATTGCCTCAAATTCAAACCAAATTCAAACATTCAAAATTGAAATTGTAGCTTTTAATTACGGTTTTAATTATTTTCTAATACCTTACCTGCTTTGTGTTACTTTCCCAAATTAATGAGTTATTTTGCAAAGTCAGCTGTTTGTCTGGAGAAAGTGATGCATCGTAAAGACCAACTGTCACAAACTCCACAATACTGTTTTTTCTTGGCTGCCAGTTTATAATTTCATACTTTGCTGCTGGATCTCCATTCTCATCAAAGTAAACCTCATCACCTTCTTTTGTTTTGAAATAAATTTTTAGAATGCGCTGCAAAATCTAAGAAGACAAGCAGTCTGTTAATTTATTGAATCTCATTTTGTAACACAGACAGCACAACTGCTACTTTTTGTTCAAATGTAACCTCACCATGAATGGATCTAGCTGCACATTTTTGTTACATGTTTCATTACAGCTGAGGATTTTGTGAAGTGCATGGGCCACAGCATACACTCCTTTGTAGACATTGTTAAAGATAGACATAAGTGACATATCAGTGAAACTGTTTTGAACTCCAGTCATATCTTCATGTCCAGTGCACTCCCTCGGATTTTCTGCTGTTGAGTTCAACTCCTTGAACTTACAACTAAATAGTGTCTCCCAGAACTCAATAAAGAGTTCATTATTAGATGAATTCAGTGATTTTACATTCAGTATAAACTCTTTCAAGCCACTGACATGTGCTTTTGGAATTGAAAGACCAATGGCACCATCTAGTATGTGATGTATATCCATTGCAGCTATTTGGGAATCAGATATCCAAGACTCACTGCCTACCCACTGGTACCCAGTTAGGCCATGGACAGACAGTTTATTTATTAGCACATCCATATCCATGTGTGAAAGAAAGGCAATGATCACCTTGGAGGTTGAAGCCTTTATAGTTTCAATGATCTTTTGAATTTTTTCATAGGGATCTGTCCTAAAAAAAGATACAGAATATTCTAGACAGATGCCCAGCTGCTGTGCAGTTTCTGTGAATGTGGCCATGCCATTATTTCCATAATCATCATTGGTTCGAATAGCTCCAACCCAAGTCCATCCAAAGTACTTGACCAAATGGGCCAGGGCTCTGCTCTGGTAGTAGTCACTTGGTATTGTTCTGAGGAAGGATGGGTACTTGGTTTTGTCACTGAGACAAGCACATGTGGCAAAGTGACTGATCTAAAAGAAAGGAAAAAGAACTCATTCACATGGAAAAACACAAAGAATGATATATATTGATAAAGTGGAACAATAAAGGCAAATGGTTTTTGTTGGGGTTTTTTTTTTTCCAGAAATTCTTACATTTCTACCAATCCTACCTACCATTGGTATATAAAATGGCCCAATTACAGTTGATATTGCCATGCAAGGAGATGAAGAAGTCTCTCCCAAAATGGTCTGCACTGATGCAGGTCTGGTACAGGGTACTCCAGACACTGCAGAAAAAATTTCATTACCATTTACTAAGGCAAGTGCAACTTTTATACCTCTGGCAATGGAGCCACAAGTATCATACATTTTATAGCCCAGAGAGACTCCTGGCAGTAGATCTGAACTGTTGTTAATCTCCTCAATGGCAAAACGCATAGCCTGGGCAAACTGGAACTCTCTGAAATTCAAACTTGATCCAAACAGTAAATAATTGATATAATATTTAGTTTCACATTGAAGAAGACACAGAACATTGTTAAATGTCACTCAGTTAAAATCAATCCGTCAGTAACACAACTGAAATACATGAATATCTAAACCAGAATGAGACAAAAGACCTGACACCTTTTTTTTTTGGAGACCACTTTTAGATATTTCAAAATTGAATAAATTTTTGCAATGTTATACCTGGTACATTGCAGTGGTAGTGGTTTCTGCATGTAGTTATCCTTTCTGTCTTTCCAGCTGCTGTGAAAAGAGAACATCCCTCCTAGTATAATATCCCCATTCTTAGACAGTTGGGGGTTCTCAGGGTCCCCTCTTCTCTTGCATATCTCCTCACTATGAGAGAAACACGCTACCAATAACAGTTGTAAAAATGCCCACCCCTGTTCTGGCCATTTCTGCGTAGATGGCATGCTGTCTGGAAAACCTAAACCACTGGGTGGCATTATATGGCACTGTATACAGTAAGACTTGTATTTATACATTTTAAAGTAGCAAAAATTAATCCCTGTGGAACAAAAAGGTGGGGTGAGAGGAGTAACTCTGTGATATACTATAGTCTTATTCAAAATATATTCTATATGTGCTTAAATCCCAAATACGTATTTGTTATCAATTTTTTAATTGACTGAGATACAGTTTAAACTACATTTTCTTTAACTTTAATTAGACTCAAGAGAATCTGATTTAGTGCTGGCTCAAAACAACAACCTGCTTTCTGATTTAGGGCTGGCTCAAAACAACAACCTGCTTTGTTATCTTATATGCAATGTTTTTCTAAACAAAGGAATATCCTGCTAGTGTTGTAGTTTAGCTTGTACTTGTCTGCTGTCTGGAGGCAGAAGGGTTGCATGTCTAATCTGCTAACAATAAATAACTTTATCAGGGTTAAATATGCGTGTTTATGCATATTTGTGTGTTTGAGCCTTGTTCAAAACATGAAGCTTGAGGTGAGAAGGACAATTAGGATGTTGTTGGCCTTCTCTCACCCTTCTGTATGATTCTTCATATATTGAGTCTGTTCTGTTCTTTAAAATAAATACAACCTGTAGCCACTTCTAACATGTTTCCTTACATATTGTAACGCACTCGATTACAAGTTAGTTGATTGTTGTGTTATTGTGTTCACATTGCCACTCACTTATGGCATAGCTGCTCCACAGTCTAGAGGCCGTTAAGCCTATCAGTCATATCAGCTAACTATGACAGAGTAGCAGAGCATGCTTGTGGCTGGCTGAGAGCATTTGGGGAGTGGGAGCATACTTGCCAACCTTGAGACCTCATAATTAGGGAGACATTCAAAAGGGCTGTTGTGGGGCCATCTCACACTTCGTCCATGGAAGCCATGACAGTGGGATTAAGGAGGTCCTCAAAATATTCTTTCCATAGCTTGAATATTTTCTCAGCTGAAGTCCGCAGCGCTCCACCAACACTATACACAGTGTAGGTAGAGCAATCGCTTTCCCCTCCTAAGTCGCCTGACAGTGTGCCAGAATCTCTTTGAGGCAGTCCGAAAGTCTTTTTCTGTGGCCTCTTCGAACTCCTCCCACACCCAAAATTTTGCTTCAGCCACTGCCCAAGCTGTGTTCCACTTGGCCTGTTGGTAGCTATCAGCTGCCTCCAAATTCCCACAGGCTAACCAAGCCCGTTACCATGTTCAAACACGGTGTTCCTTATGGCCAAACTGTGTTTTGCACAGAAGTCCAACAACAATCAGATCCGGGAGGCCGTTTGCGCCCCTTCAGGTCTCACTGTCATTGCCCACATGAGCATTGAAGTCTCCCAGTAGGAACACAGAGTCCCCAGGTGGAGCACCCTCTACCACCCCACCCAGGGACTCCAAGATGCTGGGTACTCTGAACCGCCACTTGGTGCATAAGTGCAGACGATGGTCAAGACCCGTTACCCGACCCGAAGGCGCAGGGAACGAACCCTCTTGTCCACTTGAAGAAAGCCCAATGTACGGACAGGAAGCCGAGGAGATACTAGGATACCCGCTCCAGTCCACCACCTCTCTCCAGGAGACTGGTTCTAGAGCCCAAGCCGTGCATTTAGGTGAGCCCGACTATATCCAGCTGGTACCTCTCAATCTCACACACTAACTCAGCCTCTGTCCCCATCAGAGAGGTAAAATTCAATTTCCCAATTGCCAGTCTTGGTATCCAGGTATCAGTCCGCCAGGGCCTCTGCTCCTGACCACCACCCAGCTCACAATGCACCCATGACCCCTACGGTGCCTCCTGCAGGACGATGGGCACATGTCCTTTTTTTGGGCTGTGCCTGGCCAAGCCCCATGGACTAAGGCCTGGCTTGCCCTTGGGCACCCTCCCTGGGCCTGGCTTTAGGGAGGGGCCCCGGCAACCCTATCATGGGCAGGGTGAACTGTTCCCTAAGTGTTCTTCTCATAGGGGCCTTCTGAATCACTCTGTGTTTGATCTAATCCCTCACCCAGAAGACCCTAGGTGAGGGATTTCCAGGTACGTCGAGGCCTGTGTATTTTAGCTCTGTGTTTGTCTTTGCTCAGTGTCGCGTCGTACAATCAGATTTTGCCTGTGTGTTCTAGTTTGTGTTTTTCCCTGGTTTGATTTCTGTTTTCTGCAGTCAGTGTTCAGTTCATGTTTTGTTTTTATCGCCAGCTATAAAGCTATGGTTTTCAGCGAGTCCTGCTTTTGGATCCTCACCTCTGCCTACCCGCACACAGAGCCCTGACAGAATGAAAAGGAAATTAACAAAACAGGCCAAGCAAATGGTCACAACACCTATGGATTTGAAGACTAAGATAAAAAAACATGCAGTAGCAGCAGCACTGGCATCACAACAACAGCTGAATCCACCAGGTCTTTGGGGGCCCCCTCCAAACCAGCCCACAATGGATTTTCAGCAAATACCATTGCGAGGAAGATGAACTAATGATTTTATATGTTATTACAAATTACTTTTGCTACAGTGAATGAATGTCATTTCTGTTAATCATCAGCCTAATAATTAGGTCTGATCTTGTCATATTGCCTTGACCTGACTGTCTCATTAATGCTGTTGTTACTGAACATCACCAGCAAATGCTATTGTATCATTACTGAGAGAAATCATGATGTGTAAAGAATTAAAAGGTTTACACTGCATGATTGCTTTGCACATGAGTCACACCCCTGCTAAATGTTATGTTCTGAGTTCTTTGTTTTCAGAGCGTCCAACATGACCACACCACCCAACTAAATGCCAAAGGAGGATAATTATACATGTTTACTATAATGCAACAGAGGTAGGTGAAGTGCAGCAAAGCTTTCATGGTTTAATAAAATAATAAACATTGTGAATTGGTCCAATACCAGATACCTATTTCCAATTCTGATCTATTGTGGTTCTGTGGAGGAAAAGACTTGGATTTCCTGCTTGGATGTGGTTAGGAACCTGTACAATGGTAAGACTAGTGCTTCCAGTGACTGTAATAGGGTACTGGTCAAACCTAACTCCAATACTTTTGTGGTTAAGATGATTCCTCAATTTTAATATTGATTTCATAAAGATTGTGATACAAATTGGTGTTATTGAAGTTCTAAGATGTGTGTCTAATGAGCATGTGTTACCTAATTAAATTGTAAACGTGTTTACATTCATCCTGTTGGGGAATCCCTAATAACATGTGGACCACACTATAATATCCAATTGGCTAACTTAATCTGATGATAACATTGCAGGTCCATTTGAAAAATTTGTTTTCAAGTCAGTGAGGGTGGTATAGAACAGGAAGTCCTTAGACTTCCCCTCTCCGCTCTTGGCGTGTTTGGTATTGTGTGCTGCACTCTCATTCCTAATAACATAGCTTCAGATGCCATTGTTAGAGTATGGCAGAGGACCTGAAAAGTGAAGACGACAGTCAAGGAAGCCAGAAGGAAGGTACTGAGAGAGGAAACTTCGGTTTTTTGTTCTTTTTCCCTCCAACATTCAGGTCATCAGGCTTGTCCAGAGGACCTCATTTTGCACTCTCCTGATGGGAAAGGATGATGGCCTGTAAGGTCCATTAACTTTTATTAGAAGAGTGACAAATTTTTCTCACCTTCTGGGGACTTCTGAAACAGGTTTAAGAGAGGAAGACCACTCTGGTCCAATATCACATTGATACCAAGAAAGGACATGAGGCTTTAAGATGGATTATGGATTTACATGTTAAAAGGTGTGAAAGTAGAGATTTGTTTTAATTTTTTTAAACAAATTTTTAATATGTGTGCCCCATTGTCTTACATATTACAATTACCTCACAATTTTTATCACGCACTTATATTTTATCTAAAATAACACATTTATATCTTATCTTTTATTACACAAATCGGTGTTGTAGAATAGAGTGTTGAAAAGATAATGTCACGCCCATCCAAAACCAGACTGCTTAAAAAATACCACAAGGAATAAGTTTTCTGTTTAGACAGTCGGTGGTTTTTTATCTGTTCTTCTCATTGCAGAAGGAGATATCCATACCAGGGTGTATGGTGATCCATGGAATGGACCCAAGGCAAATAATGGGAAACAAGTCCACGACCACAACCTCCCCCGAAAAATTTTGGCCAATCAAATTAACATTTTGTTTTTCTATCTCATAATAAAAGTGTTTACTACCTGGGTGCTCTTTATTCGTACAGATTGCTGAGCTGTCTTCTCTCATAAGATTGAACCCAACAATAGTGAGAACTGTGCACTATGAATTAAGTGTGTGTCAATCATAATATACTCAAAAAAAAATTTATTTTATTGAATCATAAATGTTAAAGTCAGGCATTGTCTGAATGTTTGCTTAGTCATTCTGACCACACGCTAAACACCTCAGACAAGATCTGAGCAGTGTGCTATGTTTGCATTCTCTGCTGGTACAAAAAAAAAAAAAAAAAACAGCACAGAAGCACACACACAAACTTAATATTTTAATTAAATAACTTATTTATTTTCATGATGGTGGTCGTGGAGCACCCTTCCCCATCATGTTCTTTTTTGTGTTCCTTTCTGGTTTCAGTAAGATGATATAACACTTTGGAAAAAAAATGCAAATCAGCAGTCCAAAGCTGGAGGCAAGAATAGCAAATATTTCTACAGCAACACTGAACTTCCCCGGAGAGCTGACATATGCTGGAATAAATGTGATCCACACTGCACAAAATATCAGCATGCTAAAGGTGATAAACTTGGCTTCATTGAAATTATCAGGCAGTTTTCGAGCCAGAAAAGCAAAAATAAAACATAAGACAGACAAAAGTCCAATGTAGCCAAGCACAGCCCAGTAGCCCACAGATGTGCCCAGAGCACACTCTAAGGTGATCTTATCTTTAAATTCCTTAAAGTTTTTAAATGGAAAAGGAGGCGAAACTGTTAACCAAATTATACACATGATAAGTTGTATAAGAGTAAAACTTGTAACACAGAGTCTCTGCTGTGTAGGTCCAAACCATTTCTGAACATTACTACCTGGACGCGTTGCCCGGAAAGCCATCAAAACAACCATTGTTTTCCCCAGAACACAAGAGATGCAGAGCACAAAGGTGATCCCAAAAGCTACATGTCGCAGCATGCAGGACCATTCAGAGGGCTGACCAATGAATGTCAGAGAACACAGGAAACACAATGTCAAAGAGAAGAGCAGCAGGAAGCTCAGCTCAGAATTGTTTGCCCTCACAATAGGAGTTTTCCTGTATTTGAAGAATATTAATGCCACACCAGTAGTCATGCATGTTCCAAATAAAGATGCAGCAGTCAGGAGTGCTCCCATAATTTCTTCATATGATAGAAACACTGCTTCCTTCTTTATGCACGTGTCTCTTCTTTCATTTGACCAAAATTCAGGGGGACATCTCAAACAGGTAACAGAATCTGCAAATTAATGTTAACACAATGTTAGAATTCTGGAGATTTACTAGATTTATGCGTTTGAATCTACTTTACAGCATATTATACTCACTAGCACACTAACTATTACTCTACATTGGTCAGGCTACTGCTAAAGCTACACAATGAGAAGATGAGAAAAAATGCGTTGACAATGCTTTTGCACAGTCAATATGAAAAATGGTAAATAAGTCACTTCAAACATCGTTGACCATTTTTCAGTAAAACTGACACTGTTTCTGAACAAACTGCAGCATCAAGAAATTACATGCTGTGGTATAAAGCAACTGGTGCTGGAACAACAGCGAAAGTTATGATAGATAGGGCAGGTTTTGAAGCAGGGAGTGTGCTCATATTATTCACAGTAGGCTGAAACAGCCCCATATTTCACTCTTCATTTGCTTTATGTATAGAAAAAAAGAGCAAAATTATTAAAATTTCTGAGGGGTTTCCTCAATGTTGCGAAAGAATGAAAAAATATGCTGGAACATGAACAGTTATATTGCTTGTAGTTCATTAAAGTTTTTTATTGAAATATTACCACACCTGTAGTGTTGCTTATCTCTCCCTCTGCACATCTTATACAGTCATAGCAGCAAACAGGCCTTCCTTTCTGGAGAACCTTGCGTGTTCCTGGGGGACATTTCTCACTGCAAACTGACACAGGCACCTGTATGGATAAATGTACAATAATAACCATGGATAAACTGCATGTATGATGATCTTTACAATCATTTCTTAATTTTATATGCATATTTTATATTTATATGCATGAAGTTCAAATGTTTTAAAATAACACCTGGTTATAATTAATTCTTTATTCTTAATAAGCTTATTATTTGTACTCATTGTTTATTGATCACTCACCTGCTTTGAGTTTCTTGCCCAGATTAAAGAGTTATTTTGCAGAGTCAGCTGTTTGCCTGGAGAAAGTGATGCATCATAAAGGCCAACTGTCACAAACTCCACAATGCCGTTTTTTCTTGGCTGCCAGTTTATAATTTCATACTTTGCTGCTGGATCTCCATTCTCATCAAAGTAAACCTCATCTCCTTCTTTTGTTTTGAAGTAAATTTTTAGAATGCGCTGCAAAATCTAAAAACATGTGTAATAAGGCAGTTAATACACTGACGGATATTTAATAGATCTGCTGGCTTAATGACATTATCAACATATGTTGTCTTCAAATTTAAACAATTCTTCTTGTAACTCGATTTGAACAATAAAATTTTAGATTTTTAGGCTCACCATGAATGGATCTAGCTGCACATTTTTCTCACATGTTTTATTACAATTGAGGATATTGTGAAGGGCATGGGCCACTGCATACACTCCTTTATATACATTGTTAAACATAGGCATGAGAGACATGTCAGTGAAGCTATTTTGAACTCCAGTAAGATCTTCATGTCCGGTACACTCTCTTGGATTTTCTGCTGTTGACTTCAACTCCTTGAACTTACAGTTAAATAATGCCTCCCAGAACTCAGTAAACAAATCATTATTAGATGAATTAAGAAGTTTCACATTCAGCATGAACTCCTTCAGGCCAGTGACGTGTGATTTGGGAATGTAAAGACCAATGGCACCATCCAGTATGTGATGTATATCCATTTTTGCGGTTTGAGAATCAAATATCCAAGACTCACTACCTACCCACTGATAACCAGTCAGATTGTTGAGAGAAAACTCATGTAATAGCACATCCATATCAAAGTGGGACAGAAAGCCAACAATCACCTTGGAGGTTGAAGCTTTTATAATGTCAATGATCTTTTGAATTTTTTCATAGGGATCTGTCCTAAAAAAAGATACAGAATATTCCAGACAGATGCCCAGCTGCTGTGCAGTTTCTGTGAATGTTGCCATGCCTTTATTTCCATAATCATCATTGGTTCGAATAGCTCCAACCCAAGTCCATCCAAAGTACTTTACTAAATAGACCAGGGCTCTGCTCTGGTAGTAGTCACTGGGTATTGTTCTGAGGAAGGATGGGTACTTGGTTTTGTCACTGAGACAAGCACATGTGGCCAAATGGCTGATCTAAGAGGGGGGGAAAGGCCATGAAAAAGACAAAGAACGAGATAAAATTAAAGATGTTACAAGGAATAATAATGACAATAGTCACATTGACCATTAAAAATGAAAAACATTTTTTGCACACATCCACATTTAATTTCAGTTTTCACTGTGTTAAGCACATTATATCCCTGCAAAGAGGCCTATCTAAAATGAGTCACATTTGTGTTTCCAGAAAAAAATATTTTTAGCTATTCTACCCACCATTGGTATATAAAATGGCCCAATTACGGTAGCTATTGCCATGCAAGGAGAGGAAGACGTCTCTCCAATTATAGCCTGCACTTGTGCTGGTTTGGTACAAGGGGCCTCAGGTGCTGTGAAAATAATTTGATTACCATTCATCAAGGCTAGTGCAACTTTTATGCTTTGGGCAATGGAACCACAAGTATCATACATTTTATAGCCCAGAGAGACTCCTGGCAGTAGGTCTGTACTGTTATTAATCTCCTCAATGGCAAAAAGCATAGCCTGGGCGACCCGGAATTCTCTGGAATTCAAACTTCATTCAAACAGTGAAAAAGTTGACAATAGATTACTAACACATAAGATACTGAAATCAGTCAGTTATATTAATAGGAAAAAAACAAGAAACAAGAAAAAAATGTTTGGGGTTTTTTTCATCTTAGATCATTCATCCTTTCTAAATTTATTTTTATAATGTTATTTACCTCGTGCATTGAAGTGGCAGTGGTTTCTGCATGTAGGTATCCTTTCTGTCATTCCAGCTACTGTGAAAAGAGAACATCCCCCCCAGTATAATGTCCCCATCCCTAGATAACTGGGGGTTCTCAGGGTCCCCTCTTTGCATGCACACAGATTCTTTAGCCTGAGAGAAAGATGCCACCAGTAACAGTCGGAAAAGTGCCCACCCCAATTCTGGCCACTTCTGAGTAAATGACATGCTGTCTGTAAAAACTGAACCACTGGGTGGCATTGCAAGTAACCTAGTCTAAGTGAAACATGCAGACTTTATTTATACATTTTGAAGCAGCAAAAATGAATAACAGAACCATCATGCTTCTTCTATGTGGAAGGAAAAGGAGGGGCCAGAGGAGTGGCCCTGCAAAACACTACACTACTATACAATATCATTATTGATTGAATCAGATGCAATATAACATTTATAGTTTCAATAGGTCCATGAAGATTCAAGAAAACCTTTATTATCTTTTAAGATTATATTTGGAAATGTTTTAATTTGATAAATGAAACCATATGATCTCCTTTCTTTCACTGTTGTATTTTCAATCAGTTTTTCCAATATTTGCACAACGAGCAAACAGGAAGAAAAAAAAATCAGACATGTTTATATTCTGGTTTCAGTTTGTGTACAGTGAGGAAAAACAGCCATCTACAGTTTTTGAGGAGTGAAGCTATTCAGTTCTATTCAGTTCAGTTGATATTTATTTATACTCTTTCTCTGCAATTGATCTCTCTGGGTTAACTTGAGAAATCACCTTCTCCAAACCATCAAAATTTTTCAGACCTTATTCCTACAAGACTGCTCAAAGAAGTCCTACCACTTGTTAATGTTCCAGTCTTAAATATAATCAGTCTATCTCCATTAATGGGTTATATACCACAGGCATTTTGGGGGGCAGTGATTAAACCATTACTTTAAAAGCCATCACATAACCCAGCTGTCTTAACTAAAGACACCACCAGGTTCAGCAGACACGTCTCCTCCTCCGTCGGCCCTGGTCGCAGCCATCTCGCCGCCGCCTCCTCCAGCTGACGAGCCCAAGTGAATGGCTGCTCCCCCGCTGACATCCAGCTTGCTTGAAACCGCCTCCGGTGGTCCTCCGGGGTAAGCCCGGGCCGATCTAGCACTGCCCTGCAGACATTGACAAAGACGCTCGGGGACGCAGGGGGCAGGCTGAGGGCCGCCATCTGCGCCTCCCCTGGCAGCAGCGGCAGCAGCCTGGGAGCCCACTCCTCCTCAGGCCACCGGCAGGCAAGCACCGTGGCCTGGAATGTCTCAATGAATGTCAGCGGATCCTCCCCATCACCCATCCGGTCCAGCATCACCAACAGTGGGGGAGGCTGAGGCGGCGCAGCCGGACCTCCCAGCGACTGTTGCAGCGCCGCCGTCTGCTGTACCGCTTGCTGGCGAAGCAAAGACAGCTGCTGGTCCTGGACCGCCGCCTGCCGAGCAGACATAGCAGCCAGATCCTGCATTATCTGCCCCAGAATCTGCAATGGCTGGACAGGTGGCTGGGCGGCAGGCTGGGCGGCAGGCTGGGCGGCGGGCTGACCTGGCAGGGGTCCGACATGGTAAATGGTAAATGGCCTGTATTTATATAGCGCTTTACTAGTCCCTAAGGACCCCAAAGCGCTTTACATATCCAGTCACCCACCCATTCACACTCGCATTCACACACTGGTGATGGCAGCTACATTGTATTTAAAACAATTCTGATCATTTAAACATTAAATTATTGGTACATGTGGTAATGCTAAACAAGACTTTGTTCATGAAATAAGAGAAATGTGGAAACAATGTGCTCAAGCACATGTTCTTATGTTTCAGTACATGGGCCAGACGTGGCCGTCAAAAAGGCCAGGTGGGTCTGGTACCAGGTAGTTTCTTGAGCACACTCACACCCGTCACCTTGATTCTGGGAGGGAAGAACCCATGTTATGTGGACCAGTACTTTGACATTTCCACCACTGTGCAGCGCATTGCTTGGGCACGTTTTCATAATGCTGGACAGAGTTTGGTGGCTCCTGACTACATTTTATTTTGTAGTCAGTACATTTTATTGTGATGTAGACATCACGGCGTACACCTGGGTTTCGACACCACTTGTGACACAGGACCCACATACACACACGTCTGGGTTGTGCTTGTAACTGTGCTTTATTCAAAATACAGTGTCTTTTCCTCCTGCGGTTTCCGGGATCAGCCTTGGACGCAGCCACTCCGTCACTCCCCGTGTGTCAGCTCCTTCTCAGTGCCAAAGACATAAGACAGGTCTCCCTCATTAAACAGTTCTGCACACCTGTTCCCTCCCCACCTCCGTGCTGCCCTGTGCACTCACTGCGCCACCCCTCCTTTGCAGCAGGGCAAAGACAACACCCCACCACTGTGGATTTAGGGCATGTCTTGCTAGATATCAGTTTAGCGCTCGATGCTGTTGATCACGGTATTTATTACAAAGATTAGAGTATGCCATAGGAATTAAATGTACAGCATGGCAGTGGTTGGAATCATGTCTATCTAATAGACTCCAGTTTGATTTTATAAATGGGGTGACTTCTTTACACTGTGAAGTAAATTATGGAGTTCCACAGGATTTCATGCTATGAAAAATTCTATTTATATTATGCATGCTTCCATTGGACAGTATCATTTTAAGGCATTGCTATGCAGATGATACCTAGCTCTGTCTAACTATGGGGCAAGATGACACACGCCAGTTAGTTAAACTGTAGTAATGTCTTAAAGACTTGAAGACCTTGATGAGCTATAAGTTCCAGGCTTGAATTTCTGTGTAAATGGTAAATGGCCTGTATTTGTATAGCGCTTTACTAGTCCCTAAGGACCCCAAAGCGCTTTACACATCCAGTCACCCACCCATTCACACACTGGTGATGGCAAGCTATATAGTAGCCACAGCCACCCTGGGGCGCACTGACAGAGGCTGCTGGACACTGGCACCATCAGGCCCTCTGACCACCACCAGTAGGCAACGGGTCAAGTGTCTTGCCCAAGGACACAACGACCAAGACTGTCCAAGCTGGGGCTCGAACCGGCAACCTTCCGATTCAAGACAAACTCCCAAGTCTTGAGCCACGATCGAAGCTTGATAGGCTTCACTGAATCATGGATGCACCCAATGACAGTGCATCTATGAAAGGCTTCCACACTGTTCAGGCCAACTGGACAGCACTGTGAGCAGTAAGCAGAACGAAGAGGGGCTTGTCATTGTTGTTAACAATAGGTGGTGTAACCCTGCTCAAATAAAAATCAAAGAGCGGATTTGTTGCCCGGAAACTGAACTGTGCACTGTTGGACTCAGGCCATATTAATTGTCCAGGGAATTTACCCAGTAATCTTGGTGGCTCTTTATGTTTCTCCCTCTGCTAAACCCACAGCTGTATGTGAGATTATCCACTCTGCTATAGCCCGATTACAGACTCAGGCTATGTCCACACTAATCATTTTCTCTCCGTTTTGGCCTCTCGTCCAGACTGAGATGGCATTTTCGCTCATGGAAAACGCAACGTGTTGAAAACGCTCTGGATAACGCATACAATTGGAAACGGTGCTTTCACGTCGCAGTGTTGTAACAGTCACAATGGTGTGTTGTCTCTTTAAGACAACCCAAGTCGAGGGTTAATGTTGTCATCTATATGTGCCACTGACTCTCTCTGTGATTGTGTGGACATGTGCTTGCATGCTAGTGCATGAGGAGGGACGGATGTTATGTTTTACCTCTCCAGACACCTTTGTTTGCAACGTTATGGGTTGTACGAACACTCTGCGCTATGTTTGTTAAGCTGCAGCCGTTCAACCGGGCTTATATGGTTGATGAAGAGAAGGTATATTAAAGAACACGCTGTGGAATTCCCAATGCCAGTGTGAGTGTGTATTCTTTTGGCTACCCTGCTAAGTGTTTTGCCGCCTCATGGGGCTACATTACATCCTGCAACAGAGGTGTGGACTCGAGTCACATGACTTGGACTCGAGTCAGACTCGAGTCATTAATTTTATGACTTTAGACTTGACTTGAAAAAATGTTCTAAGACTTGTGACTTGACTTGGACTTTTACACCAATGACTTGGGACTTGAATTGGACTTGAACCGGTTTACTTGAAAAGACTTGATATTTTACCCCAAATATAAAATTTAACATGCATATTATATAGAGATTGAAAATGTGACGTCATTCACGGGTAGAACCGCAAAGGATTCTGGGAACTCGTGGCAAGCGGTACTAGCGCACGCAGGCTTTCAATTAAAATCAGTTATACAGCGATAAA